>NW_026735775.1:0-101037 GCF_949786415.1 Peromyscus eremicus | reverse complement strand
TGACAAGAACAGTAGCTCCTCTTCAGTCCAATACACTGTACTTGCTGGGAACAGACGCGAGTGGTAATTGCACTGTGTATGGCAATGGGAGCGCAATAGTGACTTTCCTTACCAGAAAACAACTCTTGCTCGTAGGAACACAAACTGCATGTGATTCAACTCCATTTAGGACTGCGAAACAAACGCTAGCTCGCCTTACAAAAAACACACTCTGCTTTTGAGGAAAGAGGACTCTTCTACTCTACTGTGTATCCTATAGGGCCAGAACAGTGAGCTTGCTGAGTACAAAAGAACTGTGCTTCCTACACACATGGGCCATATCTAGTTCAACTCTGCTTAGGAAACTGACAAGAACAGTAGCTCCTCTTCAGTCCAATACACTGTACTTGCTGGGAACAGACGCGAGTGGTAATTGCACTGTGTATGGCAATGGGAGCGCAATAGTGACTTTCCTTACCAGAAAACAACTCTTGCTCGTAGGAACGCAAACTGCATGAGATTCAACTCCATTTAGGACTGCGAAACAAACGCTAGATCGCCTTACAAAAAACACACTCTGCTTTTGAGGAAAGAGGACTCTTCTACTCTACTGTTTTTCCTATAGGGCCAGAACAGTGAGCTTGCTGAGTACAAAAGAACTGTGCTTCCTACACACATGGGCCATATCTAGTTCAACTCTGCTTAGGATAAGACAAGAACAGTAGCTCCTCTTCAGTCCAATACACTGTACTTGCTGGGAACAGACGCGAGTGCTATTTGCACTGTGTTTGGCAATGGGAGCGCAATTGTGACTTTATTTGCCAGAAAACAACTCTTGCGCATAGGAACGGAAACTGCATGTGATTCAACTCCATTTAGGACTGGGAAACAAACTCTAGCTGGCCTTACAAGAAACACACTCTGCTTTGGAGGAAAGAGCACTCTTCTATTCTACTGTGTTTCCTATAGGGCCAGAGCAGTGAGCTTGCTGAGTACAAAAGAACTGTGCTTCCTACACACATGGGCCATATCTAGTTCAACTCTGCTTAGGAACCTGACAAGAACAGTAGATCCTCTTTAGTCCAATACACTGAACATGCTGGGAACAGAGGCCAGTGCTATTTGCCCTGAGTATGACAATGGAAGCGCAATATTGACTCTTATTACCAGAAAAAACTCTTGCTCGTAGGACCAGAAACTGCATGTGATTCAACTCCATTTAGGACTGGTAAACAAACGCTAGCTCGCCTTACAAGAAACACGCTCTGCTTTAGAGAAAAATGCACTCTTCTACTCTACTGTGTTTCCTATGGGGTTTGAAATGTGAGCTTGCTCAGAACAAAAGAACTGTGCTTCCTACACACACGGGCCATATCTAGTTCAACTCTGCTTAGGAAACTGAAAAGAACAGAAGATCCTCTTCAGTCCAATACGCTGTATATGCTGGGTCCAGACGCCAGTGCTATTTGCACTGTGTATGGCAATGGGAGCGCAATAGTGACTCTTCTAACCAGAAAACAATTCTTGCTCGTAGGACCAGAAACTGCATTTGATTCAATCCACTTAGGACTGGGAAACAAACGCTAGCTCGCCTTACAGAAACACGCTCTGCTTTTGAGAATAGGGCACACATCTTCTCTACTGTGTTTCCTATGGGGTCCAAACAGTGAGCTTGCCCAGAACAAAAGATTGTGCTTCCTACACACAGGGGTCATATCTAGTTCAAATCTGCTTAGGAAATTGCCAAGAACAGTAGCTTCTCTTCAGTCCAATACACTGTACTTGCTGGGACCAGACGCGATTGCTATTTGCACTGTGTATGGCAATGGGAGCGCAATAGTGACTTTCCTTACCAGAAAACAACTCTTGCTCGTAGGACCTGAAACTGCATGTGATTCAACTACATTTCGGACTGGGAAACAAACAATAGCTACCCTTACAAGAAACACACTCTGCTTTTGAGAAATAAGCACTATTCTACTCTCCTGTGTTTCCTATAGGGCCAAAATAGTGAGCTTGCTCAGAACAAAAGAACTGTGCTTCCTACACACTCGCGCCATATCTAATTCAACTCTGCTTAGGAAAATGACAAGAACAGTAGCTCCTCTTCAGCCCAATACACTGTACTTGCTAGGAACAGATCCGAGGGCTATTTGCACTGTGTATGGCAATGGGAGCGCAATAGTGACTTTCCTTAACAGAAAACAATTCTTGCGTGTAGGACTAAAACTGCATGTGATTCAACTCCATTTAGAACTTGGAAACAAACGCTTGCTCGCCTTACAAGAAACACACTCTGCTTTTGAGAAAACAGCACTCTTCTACTCTATTGTGTTTCCTATAGCGCCAGAAAAGTGAGCTTGCTGAGTACAAAAGAACTGTGCTTCCTACACACATGGGCCATATCTAGTTCAACTCTGCTTAGGAACCTGACAAGAACAGTAGCTCCTCTTCAGTCCAATACACTGTACTTGCTAGAAACAGAAGCGAGTGCTATTTGTACTGTGTATGGCAATGGGAGCGCAATAGTGACTCTTCTTACTAGAAAACAACTCTTGCTCGTAGGACCAAAAACTGCATTTGATTCAACTCCTTTTAGGACTGGGAAACAAATGCTAGCTCGCCTTACAAGAAACACACACTGCTTTTGAGAAAAGAGCACTCTTCTACTCTACTGTGTTTCCGATGGGGTCCAAACAGTGAGCTTGCTCAGAACAAAAGAACTGTGCTTCCTACACACATGGGCCATATCTAGTTCAATTCTGCTTAGGAAACTGACAAGAACAGTAGCTCCTCTTCAGTCCAATACACTGTACTTGCTGGGAACAGACGCGAGTGCTATTTGCACTGTGTATGTCAAAGGGAGCACAATAGTGACTCTTCTTACCAGAAAACAACTCTAGCTCATAGGACAAGAAACTGCATGTGTGTTTGAACTCCATTTAAAACTGGGAAACAAATGCTAGCTCGCCTTACAAGAAACACACTCTGCTTTTGATAAAAGAGCACTCTTCTACTCTACTGTGTTTCCTATGGGGTTCGAACACTGAGCTTGCTCAGAACAAATGAACTGTGCTTCCTACACACACAGGCCATATCTAGTTCAACTCTGCTTAGAAAACTGACAAGAACAGGAGCTCCTCTTCAGTTCAATACACTGTACTTGCTGGGAACAGACGCGAGGGCTATTTGCACTGTGTACGGCAATGGGAGCACAATAGTGACTCTTCTTACCAGAAAACAACTCTTGCTCTTAGGAACAGAAACTGCACTTGATTCAATCCACTTAGGACTGGGAAACAAATGCTAGCTCGCCTTACAAGAAACATGCTCTGCTTTTGACAATAGGGCACACATCTTCTCTACTGTGTTTCCTATGGGGTCCAAACAGTGAGCTTGCTCAGAACAAAAGAATTTTGCTTAATACACACACAGGCCATATCTTGTTCAATTCTGCTTAGGAAACTGACAAGAACAGTAGAACCTCTTCAGTCCAATACACTGTACATGCTGGCAACAGACGCCAGTGCTATTTGCCCTGTGTGTGAAAATGGGAGTGCAATAGTGACTCTTCTTACCAGAAAACAACTCTTGCTTGTATGACCAGAAACTGCATGTGATTCAACTCCATTTAGGACTGGGAAACAAACGCTAGCTCGCCTTACAAGAAACACACTCTGCTTTAGAGAAAAGAGCACTCTTCTACTCTACTGTGTTTCCTATAGGGCCAGAACAGTGAGCTTGCTCAGAACAAAAGAACTGTACTTCCTACATACACGGGCCATATCAAGTTCAACTCTGCTTAGGAAACTGAGAAGAAAAGTAGCTCTTCTTCAGTCCAATACACTGTATATGCTGAGAACAGACGCGAGTGCAATTTGCACTGTGTATGGCAATGAGAGCACAATAGTGACATTCATTACTAGAAACCAACTCTTGCTCATAGGACCAAAAACTTCATGTGATTCAACTCCATTTAGAACTGGGAAATAAATGCTAGCTCACCTTACAAGAAACACACTCTGCTTTTGAGAAAAGAGCACTCTTCTACTCTACTGTGTTTCCTGGAGGGCCAGCACAGTGAGCTTGCACACAACAAAAGAAGTGTGCTTCCTACACACACAGATATATCTAGTTCAATTCAGCTTAGGAAACTGACAAGAACAGTATACCCTCTTCAGTCAAATACACTGCACATGCTGGGAACAGACACCAGTGCTATTTGCCCTGTGTTTGACAATCGGAGCGCAATAGTGACTCTTCTTACCAGAAAACAACTCTTGCTCCTAGGACCAGAAACTGCATGTGATTCAGCTCCATTTTGGACTGGGAAACAAACGCTAGCTCGCCTGACATGAAACACACTCAGTTTTTTAGAAAAGAGCACTCTTCTACTCTACAGTGTTTCCTATAGGACCAGAACAGTGAGCTTTCTCAGAACAAAAGAACTGTGCTTCCTACACACACGGGCCATATCTAGTTCAACTCTGCTTTGGAAACTGACGAGAACAGTAGCTCCTCTTCAGTCCATACACTGTACTTGCTTCGAACAGACGCGAGTGCTATTTGTACTGTGTATGGAAATGGAGCGCAATAGTGAATTTCCTTACCAAAAAACAACTCTTGCTCGTAGGACCAAAAACTGCATGTGATTCAACTCCATTTAGGACTGGGAAACAAACACTAGCTCGCCTTACAAGAAACACAGTCTTCTTTTTGAGTAAAGAGCACTCTTCTACTCTACTGTGTTTTCTATGGGGTCCGAACAGTGAGCTTGCTGAGAACAAAAGAACTGTGCTTCCTACACCCTCACGCCATATCTAATTCAACTCTGCTTAGGAAAATGATATGAACAGTAGCTCCTCTTCAGTCCAATACACTGTACTTGCTGGGAAGAGATGCGAGTGCTATTTGCACTGTGAACAGCAATGGGAGCGCAATAGTGACTTTCCTTACCAGAAAAAAACTCTTTCGTGTAGGACCAGAAACTGCATGTCATTCAACTCCATTTAGGACTGGGAAACAAACGCTAGCTCGCCTTACAAGAAACACACTCTGCTTTTGAGAAAAGAGCACTCTTTTACTCTACTGTGTTTCCTATAGGGCCAGAACAGTGAGCTTGCTCAGAAGAAAAGAACTGTGCTTACTACACACACGGGCCATATCTAGTTCAACTCTGCTTAGGAAACTGACGAGAACAGTAGCTCCTCTTCAGTCCAATACACTGCACTTGCTGGGCACATATGCGAGTGCTATTTGCAATGTGTACAGCAATGGGAGCGCAATAGTTACTCTTCTTACCAGAAAACAACTCTTGTTCGTAGGACCAGAAAGTGAATGTCATTCAACTCCATTTAGGACTGGGAAACAAACGCAAGCTCACCTTACAAGAAACACACTCTTCTTCTTGAGTAAAGTACACTCTTCATCTCTTCTGTGATTTCTATGGGGTCTGAACTGTGAGCTTGCTCAGAAAAAAATAACTGTGCTTCCTACACACTCGCGCCATATCTAATTCAACTCTTCTTAGGATCCTGACAAGAACAGTAGATCCTCTTCAGTCCAATACACTGTACTTGCTGGGAACAGACGCGAGTGCTATTTGCTCTGTGTACGGCAATGGATGCACAATAGTGACTCTTCTTACCAGAAAACAACTCTTGCTCTTAGGACCTGAAACTGCATTTGATTCAATCCACTTAGGGATGGGAAACAAACGCTAGCTCGCCTTACAAGAAACACGCTCTGCTTTTGAGAATACGGCACACATCTACGCTACTGTGTTTCCTATGGGGTCCGAACAGTGAGCTTGCTCAGAACAAAAGAACTCTGCTTCCTACACACACGGGCCATATCTAGTTCAACTCTGCTTAGGAAACTGACAGGAACAGTAGATCCTCTTCAGTCCAATACACTGTACTTGCTGGGAACAGACGCCAGTGCTATTTGCACTGTGTATGAATATGGGAGCGCAATAGTGACTCTTCTTACCAAAAAACAACTCTTGCTCGTAGGACCAGAAACTGCATGGGATTCAACTCCATTTAGCACTGGGAAACAAACGCTAGCTCGCCTTACAAGAAACACACTCTGCTTTTGAGAAAAGAGCACTCTTTTATTCTACTGTGTTTCCTGTAGGGCCAAAACAGAGAGCTTGCTCAGAAAAAAAGAACTGTGCTTACTACACACACGGGTCTTATCTAGTTCAACTCTGCTTAGGAACCTGACAAGAACAGTAGATCCTCTTCAGTCTAATACACTGTACATGCTGGGAACAGACGCCAGTGCTATTTGCCCTGTGTATGACAATGGAAGCCCAATAGTGACTCTTCTTACCAGAAAACAACTCTTGCTCGTAGGACCAGAAACTGAATGGGATTCAACTCCATTTAGGACTGGGAAGCAAACGCTAGCTAGCCATACAAGAAACACACTCTGCTTTTGAGAAAAGAGCACTCTTCTACTCTACTGTGTTTCCTACAGTGCCAGAACATTGAGCTTGCTGAGAACAAAAGAACTGTGCTTCCTACACACACGGGCCATATCTAGTTCAACTCTGCTTAGGAAACTGACAAGAACAGTAGCTCCTCTTCAGTCCAATACACTGTACTTGCTGGGAACAGACGCGAGTGCAATTTGCACTGTGTACAGCAATGGGAGCACAATAGTGACTCTTCTTACCAGAAAAAAACTCTTGCTCCTAGGACCAGAAACTGCATGTGATTCAGCTCCATTTTGGACTGGGAAACAAACGCTAGCTCGCCTGACATGAAACACACTCAGTTTTTTAGAAAAGAGCACTCTTCTACTCTACAGTGTTTCCTATAGGACCAGAACAGTGAGCTTTCTCAGAACAAAAGAACTGTGCTTCCTACACACACAGGCCATATCTAGTTCAACTCTGCTTTGGAAACTGACGAGAACAGTAGCTCCTCTTCAGTCCATACACTGTACTTGCTTCGAACAGACGCGAGTGCTATTTGCACTGTGTATGGAAATGGAGCGCAATAGTGAATTTCCTTACCAAAAAACAACTCTTGCTCGTAGGACCAAAAACTGCATGTGATTCAACTCCATTTAGGACTGGGAAACAAACACTAGCTCGCCTTACAAGAAACACAGTCTTCTTTTTGAGTAAAGAGCACTCTTCTACTCTACTGTGTTTTCTATGGGGTCCGAACAGTGAGCTTGCTGAGAACAAAAGAACTGTGCTTCCTACACCCTCACGCCATATCTAATTCAACTCTGCTTAGGAAAATGATATGAACAGTAGCTCCTCTTCAGTCCAATACACTGTACTTGCTGGGAAGAGATGCGAGTGCTATTTGCACTGTGAACAGCAATGGGAGCGCAATAGTGACTTTCCTTACCAGAAAAAAACTCTTTCGTGTAGGACCAGAAACTGCATGTCATTCAACTCCATTTAGGACTGGGAAACAAACGCTAGCTCGCCTTACAAGAAACACACTCTGCTTTTGAGAAAAGAGCACTCTTTTACTCTACTGTGTTTCCTATAGGGCCAGAACAGTGAGCTTGCTCAGAAGAAAAGAACTGTGCTTACTACACACACGGGCCATATCTAGTTCAACTCTGCTTAGGAAACTGACGAGAACAGTAGCTCCTCTTCAGTCCAATACACTGCACTTGCTGGGCACATATGCGAGTGCTATTTGCACTGTGTACAGCAATGGGAGCGCAATAGTTACTCTTCTTACCAGAAAACAACTCTTGCTCGTAGGACCAGAAAGTGAATTTCATTCAACTCCATTTAGGACTGGGAAACAAACGCAAGCTCACCTTACAAGAAACACACTCTTCTTCTTGAGTAAAGTACACTCTTCATCTCTTCTGTGATTTCTATGGGGTCTGAACTGTGAGGTTGATGAGAACAAAAAAACTGTGCTTCCTACACACTCGCGCCATATCTAATTCAACTCTTCTTAGGATCCTGACAAGAACAGTAGAACCTCTTCAGTCCAATACACTGTACATGCTGGGAACAGACAACAGGGCTATTTGCCCTCTGTATAACAATGGGAGCGCAATAGTTACTCTTATTACCAGAAAAAACTCTTGCTCATAGGACCAGAAACTGCATGTGATTCAATTCCATTTAGGACTGGGAAACAAACGGTAGCTCGCCCTACAAGAAACACACTCTGCTTTTGAGAAAAGAGCACTCTTTTACTCTACTGTGTTTTCTATGGTGTCCGAACCGTGAGCTTGCTGAGAACGAAAGAACTGTGTTTCCTACACACACGGGCCATATCTAGTTCAACTCTGCTTAGGAAACTGACGAGAACAGTAGCTCCTCTTCAGTCCAATACACTGTACTTGTTGGGAACAGACGCGAGTGCTATTTGCACTGTGTATGGCAAAGGCAGCTCAATAGTGACTCTTCTTACCAGAAAACAACTCTTGCTTGTAGGACCAGAAACTGCATGTGTTTTTCAACTCCATTTAGGACTGGGAAACAAACGCAAGCTCGCCTTACAACAAACACACTCTGCTTTTGAGAAAAGAGCACTCTTCTACTCTACTGTGTTTCCTATAGGACCAGAACAGTGAGCTTGCTCAGAACAAAAGAACTGTGCTTCCTACACACACGGGCCATATCTAGTTCAGCTCTGCTTAGGAAACTGACGAGAACAGTAGCTCCTCTTCAGTCCAATACACTGTACTTGCTGGGAACAGACGCGAGTGCTATTTGCTCTGTGTACGGCAATGGATGCACAATAGTGACTCTTCTTACCAGAAAACAACTCTTGCTCTTAGGACCTGAAACTGCATTTGATTCAATCCACTTAGGGATGGGAAACAAACGCTAGCTCGCCTTACAAGAAACACACTCTGCTTTTGAGAAAAGAGCACTCTTTTACTCTACTGTGTTTTCTATGGTGTCCGAACCGTGAGCTTGCTGAGAACGAAAGAACTGTGCTTCCTACACACACGGGCCATATCTAGTTCAACTCTGCTTAGGAAACTGACAAGAACAGTAGCTCCTCTTCAGTCCAATACACTGTACTTGCTGGGAACAGACGCGAGTGCAATTTGCACTGTGTACAGCAATGGGAGCACAATAGTGACTCTTCTTACCAGAAAACAACTCTTGCTCATAGGACCAAAAACTGCAAGTTATTCAACTCCACTTAGGACTGGGAAACAAACGCTAGCTCGCCTTACAAGAAACACACTCTGCTTTGAGAAAAGGTCACACTTCTACTCTACTGTGTTTCCTATAGGGTCCGAACAGTGAGCTTGCTCAGAACAAAAGAACCATGCTTCCTACACACACGGGCCATATCTAGTTCAACTCTGCTTAGGAAACTGACAAGAACAGTAGATCCTCTTCAGTCCAATACACTGAACTTGCTGGGAACAGACGCCAGTGCTATTTGCACTGTGAATGACAAAGGGAGCGCAATAGTGACTCTTCTTAGCAAAAACAACTGTTGCTCGTAGGACCAGAAACTGCATGTGATTCAACTCGATTTAGGACTGGGAAACAAACGCTAGCTCGCCTTACAAAAAACACACTCTGCTTTTGAGGAAAGAGCACTCTTCTTCTCTACTGTGTTTCCTATGGGGTGCAAACAGTGAGCTTGCTCAGAACAAAAGAACTGTGCTTCCTACACACACGGGTCATATCTAGTTCAACTGTGCTTAGGAAACTGACAAGAACAGTAGCTCCTCTTTAGTCCAATACTCTGCACTTGCTGGGCACATACACGAGTGCTCTTTGCACTGTGTACAGCAATGGGAGCGCAATAGTTACTCTTCCTACCAGAAAACAACTCTTGTTCATAGGACCAGAAAGTGAATGTCATTCAACTCCATTTAGGACTGGGAAACAAACGCTAGCTCACCTTACAAGAAACACACTCTTCTTCTTGAGTAATGTACACTCTTCAACTCTACTTGGATTACTATGGGGTCCGAATTGTGAGGTTGCTGAGAACAAAAGAACTGTGCTTCCTAAACACTCGCGCCATATCTAATTCAACTCTGCTTAGGAAAATGACAAGAACATTAGCTCCTCTTCAGCCCAATACACTGTACTTGCTGGGAACAGATGCGAGGGCTATTTGCACTGTGTATGGCAATGGGAGCGCAATAGTGACTTTCCTTACCAGAAAACAACTCTTGCGTGTAGGACCAAAAACTGCATGTGATTCAACTCCATTTAGAACTTGGAAACAAACGCTAGCTCGCCTTACAAGAAACACACTCTGCTTTTGAGAAAACAGCACTCTTCTACTATACTGTGTTTCCTATAGCGCCAGAACAGTGAGCTTGCTCAGAACAAAAGAACTGTGCTTCTTACACATGGCCATATCTAGTTCAATTTTGCTTAGGAAACTGACAAGAACAGTAGATCCTCTTCAGTCCAATACACTGTACTTGCTGGGAACAGACGCCAGTGCTATTTGCATTGTGTATGACAACGGGAGCGCAATAGTGACTCTTCTTACTACAAAACAATTCTTGCTCGTAGGACCAGAAACTGCATGTGATTTACTCCATTTAGGACTGGGAAACAAACGCTAGCTCGCCTTACAAGAAACACACTCTGCTTTAGAGAAAAGAGCACTCTTCTACTCTACTGTGTTTCCTATAGGGCCAGAACAGTGAGCTTGCTCAGAACAAAAGAACTGTACTTCCTACATACACGGGCCATATCAAGTTCAACTCTGCTTAGGAAACTGAGAAGAAAAGTAGCTCTTCTTCAGTCCAATACACTGTATATGCTGAGAACAGACGCGAGTGCAATTTGCACTGTGTATGGCAATGAGAGCACAATAGTGACATTCATTACTAGAAACCAACTCTTGCTCATAGGACCAAAAACTTCATGTGATTCAACTCCATTTAGAACTGGGAAATAAATGCTAGCTCACCTTACAAGAAACACACTCTGCTTTTGAGAAAAGAGCACTCTTCTACTCTACTGTGTTTCCTACAGTGCCAGAACATTGAGCTTGCTGAGAACAAAAGAACTGTGCTTCCTACACACACGGGCCATATCTAGTTCAACTCTGCTTAGGAAACTGACAAGAACAGTAGCTCCTCTTCAGTCCAATACACTGTACTTGCTGGGAACAGACGCGAGTGCAATTTGCACTGTGTACAGCAATGGGAGCACAATAGTGACTCTTCTTACCAGAAAAAAACTCTTGCTCCTAGGACCAGAAACTGCATGTGATTCAGCTCCATTTTGGACTGGGAAACAAACGCTAGCTCGCCTGACATGAAACACACTCAGTTTTTTAGAAAAGAGCACTCTTCTACTCTACAGTGTTTCCTATAGGACCAGAACAGTGAGCTTTCTCAGAACAAAAGAACTGTGCTTCCTACACACACAGGCCATATCTAGTTCAACTCTGCTTTGGAAACTGACGAGAACAGTAGCTCCTCTTCAGTCCATACACTGTACTTGCTTCGAACAGACGCGAGTGCTATTTGCACTGTGTATGGAAATGGAGCGCAATAGTGAATTTCCTTACCAAAAAACAACTCTTGCTCGTAGGACCAAAAACTGCATGTGATTCAACTCCATTTAGGACTGGGAAACAAACACTAGCTCGCCTTACAAGAAACACAGTCTTCTTTTTGAGTAAAGAGCACTCTTCTACTCTACTGTGTTTTCTATGGGGTCCGAACAGTGAGCTTGCTGAGAACAAAAGAACTGTGCTTCCTACACCCTCACGCCATATCTAATTCAACTCTGCTTAGGAAAATGATATGAACAGTAGCTCCTCTTCAGTCCAATACACTGTACTTGCTGGGAAGAGATGCGAGTGCTATTTGCACTGTGAACAGCAATGGGAGCGCAATAGTGACTTTCCTTACCAGAAAAAAACTCTTTCGTGTAGGACCAGAAACTGCATGTCATTCAACTCCATTTAGGACTGGGAAACAAACGCTAGCTCGCCTTACAAGAAACACACTCTGCTTTTGAGAAAAGAGCACTCTTTTACTCTACTGTGTTTCCTATAGGGCCAGAACAGTGAGCTTGCTCAGAAGAAAAGAACTGTGCTTACTACACACACGGGCCATATCTAGTTCAACTCTGCTTAGGAAACTGACGAGAACAGTAGCTCCTCTTCAGTCCAATACACTGCACTTGCTGGGCACATATGCGAGTGCTATTTGCACTGTGTACAGCAATGGGAGCGCAATAGTTACTCTTCTTACCAGAAAACAACTCTTGCTCGTAGGACCAGAAAGTGAATGTCATTCAACTCCATTTAGGACTGGGAAACAAACGCAAGCTCACCTTACAAGAAACACACTCTTCTTCTTGAGTAAAGTACACTCTTCATCTCTTCTGTGATTTCTATGGGGTCTGAACTGTGAGGTTGATGAGAACAAAAAAACTGTGCTTCCTACACACTCGCGCCATATCTAATTCAACTCTTCTTAGGATCCTGACAAGAACAGTAGAACCTCTTCAGTCCAATACACTGTACATGCTGGGAACAGACAACAGGGCTATTTGCCCTCTGTATAACAATGGGAGCGCAATAGTTACTCTTATTACCAGAAAAAACTCTTGCTCATAGGACCAGAAACTGCATGTGATTCAATTCCATTTAGGACTGGGAAACAAACGGTAGCTCGCCCTACAAGAAACACACTCTGCTTTTGAGAAAAGAGCACTCTTTTACTCTACTGTGTTTTCTATGGTGTCCGAACCGTGAGCTTGCTGAGAACGAAAGAACTGTGTTTCCTACACACACGGGCCATATCTAGTTCAACTCTGCTTAGGAAACTGACGAGAACAGTAGCTCCTCTTCAGTCCAATACACTGTACTTGTTGGGAACAGACGCGAGTGCTATTTGCACTGTGTATGGCAAAGGCAGCTCAATAGTGACTCTTCTTACCAGAAAACAACTCTTGCTTGTAGGACCAGAAACTGCATGTGTTTTTCAACTCCATTTAGGACTGGGAAACAAACGCAAGCTCGCCTTACAACAAACACACTCTGCTTTTGAGAAAAGAGCACTCTTCTACTCTACTGTGTTTCCTATAGGACCAGAACAGTGAGCTTGCTCAGAACAAAAGAACTGTGCTTCCTACACACACGGGCCATATCTAGTTCAGCTCTGCTTAGGAAACTGACGAGAACAGTAGCTCCTCTTCAGTCCAATACACTGTACTTGCTGGGAACAGACGCGAGTGCTATTTGCTCTGTGTACGGCAATGGATGCACAATAGTGACTCTTCTTACCAGAAAACAACTCTTGCTCTTAGGACCTGAAACTGCATTTGATTCAATCCACTTAGGGATGGGAAACAAACGCTAGCTCGCCTTACAAGAAACACACTCTGCTTTTGAGAAAAGAGCACTCTTTTACTCTACTGTGTTTTCTATGGTGTCCGAACCGTGAGCTTGCTGAGAACGAAAGAACTGTGCTTCCTACACACACGGGCCATATCTAGTTCAACTCTGCTTAGGAAACTGACAAGAACAGTAGCTCCTCTTCAGTCCAATACACTGTACTTGCTGGGAACAGACGCGAGTGCAATTTGCACTGTGTACAGCAATGGGAGCACAATAGTGACTCTTCTTACCAGAAAACAACTCTTGCTCATAGGACCAAAAACTGCAAGTTATTCAACTCCACTTAGGACTGGGAAACAAACGCTAGCTCGCCTTACAAGAAACACACTCTGCTTTGAGAAAAGGTCACACTTCTACTCTACTGTGTTTCCTATAGGGTCCGAACAGTGAGCTTGCTCAGAACAAAAGAACCATGCTTCCTACACACACGGGCCATATCTAGTTCAACTCTGCTTAGGAAACTGACAAGAACAGTAGATCCTCTTCAGTCCAATACACTGAACTTGCTGGGAACAGACGCCAGTGCTATTTGCACTGTGAATGACAAAGGGAGCGCAATAGTGACTCTTCTTAGCAAAAACAACTGTTGCTCGTAGGACCAGAAACTGCATGTGATTCAACTCGATTTAGGACTGGGAAACAAACGCTAGCTCGCCTTACAAAAAACACACTCTGCTTTTGAGGAAAGAGCACTCTTCTTCTCTACTGTGTTTCCTATGGGGTGCAAACAGTGAGCTTGCTCAGAACAAAAGAACTGTGCTTCCTACACACACGGGTCATATCTAGTTCAACTGTGCTTAGGAAACTGACAAGAACAGTAGCTCCTCTTTAGTCCAATACTCTGCACTTGCTGGGCACATACACGAGTGCTCTTTGCACTGTGTACAGCAATGGGAGCGCAATAGTTACTCTTCCTACCAGAAAACAACTCTTGTTCATAGGACCAGAAAGTGAATGTCATTCAACTCCATTTAGGACTGGGAAACAAACGCTAGCTCACCTTACAAGAAACACACTCTTCTTCTTGAGTAATGTACACTCTTCAACTCTACTTGGATTACTATGGGGTCCGAATTGTGAGGTTGCTGAGAACAAAAGAACTGTGCTTCCTAAACACTCGCGCCATATCTAATTCAACTCTGCTTAGGAAAATGACAAGAACATTAGCTCCTCTTCAGCCCAATACACTGTACTTGCTGGGAACAGATGCGAGGGCTATTTGCACTGTGTATGGCAATGGGAGCGCAATAGTGACTTTCCTTACCAGAAAACAACTCTTGCGTGTAGGACCAAAAACTGCATGTGATTCAACTCCATTTAGAACTTGGAAACAAACGCTAGCTCGCCTTACAAGAAACACACTCTGCTTTTGAGAAAACAGCACTCTTCTACTATACTGTGTTTCCTATAGCGCCAGAACAGTGAGCTTGCTCAGAACAAAAGAACTGTGCTTCTTACACATGGCCATATCTAGTTCAATTTTGCTTAGGAAACTGACAAGAACAGTAGATCCTCTTCAGTCCAATACACTGTACTTGCTGGGAACAGACGCCAGTGCTATTTGCATTGTGTATGACAACGGGAGCGCAATAGTGACTCTTCTTACTACAAAACAATTCTTGCTCGTAGGACCAGAAACTGCATGTGATTTACTCCATTTAGAACTGGGAAACAAACACTAGCTTGCCTTACAAGAAACACTTTCTGCTTTTGAGTAAAGAGCACTCTTCTACTCTACTGTGTTTCCTATAGGGCCAGAACAGTGAGCTTGCTCAGAACAAAAGAACTGTGCTTCCTACAGAAACGGGCCATATCTAGTTCAACTCTGCTTAGGAAACGACAAGAAGAGTAGCTCCTGTTCAGTCCAATACACTGTACTTGCTGGGAACAGACGCGAGTGCTATTTGCACTGTGTACGGCAATGGGAGCACAATAGTGACTCTTCTTACCAGAAAACAACTCTTGCTCCTAGGACCAGAAACTGCATGTGATTGAGCTCCATTTTGGACTGGGAAACAAACGCTAGCTCGCCTGACATGAAACACACTCAGTTTTTTATAAAAGAGCACTCTTCTACTCTACAGTGTTTCCTATAGGGCCAGAACAGTGAGCTTTCTCAGAACAAAAGAACTGTGCTTCCTACACACACAGGCCATATCTAGTTCAACTCTGCTTTGGAAACTGACGAGCACAGTAGCTCCTCTTCAGTCCATACACTGTACTTGCTTCGAACAGACGCGAGTGCTATTTGCACTGTGTATGGAAATGGAGCGCAATAGTGAATTTCCTTACCAAAAAACAACTCTTGCTCGTAGGACCAAAAACTGCATGTGATTCAACTCCATTTAGGACTGGGAAACAAACACTAGCTCGCCTTACAAGAAACACAGTCTTCTTTTTGAGTAAAGAGCACTCTTCTACTCTACTGTGTTTTCTATGGGGTCCGAACAGTGAGCTTGCTGAGAACAAAAGAACTGTGCTTCCTACACCCTCACGCCATATCTAATTCAAGTCTGCTTAGGAAAATGACATGAACATTAGCTCCTCTTCAGTCCAATACACTGTACTTGCTGGGAACAGATGCGAGTGCTATTTGCACTGTGTATAGCAATGGGAGCGCAATAGTGACTTTCCTTACCAGAAAACAACTCTTGCGTGTAGGACCAGAAACTGCATGTGATTCAAATCCATTTAGGACTTGGAAACAAACGCTAGCTCGCCTTAAAAGAAACACACTCTGCTTTTGAGAAAACAGCACTCTTCTACTCTACTGTGTTTCCTATAGCGCCAGAACAGTGAGCTTGCTCAGAACAATAGAACTGTGCTTCCTACACACACGGGCCATATCTAGTTCAACTCTGCTTAGGAAACTGACAAGAACCGTAGCTCCTATTCAGACCAATACACTGTACATGGGTTAAACAAACGCGAGTGCTATATGTACTGTGTATGGCAATGGGAGCGCAATACTGACTCTTCTTTCCAGAAAACAACTCTTGCTCGTAGGACCAAAAACTGCATTTGATTCAACTCCATTTAGGACTGAGAAACAAACGCTAGCTTGCCTTAGAAGAAACACACTCTGCTTTTGAGAAAAGAGCCCTTTTCTACTCTACTGTGTTTCCTATAGGGCCAGAACAGTGAGCTTGCTCAGAAAAAAATAACTGTGCTTCCTACACACACGGGCCATATCTAGTTCAATTCTCCTTAGGAAACTGACAAGAACAGTAGATCCTCTTCAGTCCAATACACTGTACTCCTGGAAACAGACGCCAGTGCTATTTGCTTTGTGTATGACAATGGGAGCGCAATAGTGACTCTTTTTACCACAAAACAACTCTTGCTCGTAGGACCAGAAACTGCATGTGATTCAACTCCATTTAGGATTTGGAAACAAATGCTAGCTCGCCTTACAAGAAACACACTCTGCTTTTGAGAATAGGGCACACATCTACTCTACAGTGTTTCCTATGGGGTTCAAACAGTGAGCTTGCTCAGAACAAAAGAACTGTGCTTCCTACAAACACGGGTCATATCTAGTTCAACTCTGCTTAGGAAATTGACAAGAACAGTAGCTCCTCTTCAGTCCAATACACTGTACTTGCTGGGAACAGACGCCAGTGCTATTTGCACTGTGTATGGCAATGGGAGCGCAAAAGTAACTTTCCTTACCAGAAAACAACTCTTGCTCGTAGGACCTGAAACTGCATGTGATTCAACTCCATTTAGGACTGGGAAACAAACGCTAGCTCGCCTTACAACAAACACACTCTGCTTTTGAGGAAAGAGCACTCTTCTACTCTACTGTGTTTCCTATAGGGCCAGAACAGTGAGCTTGCTCAGAACAAAAGAACTGTGCTTCCTACACACACGGCCATATCTAGTTCAACTCTGCTTAGGAACCTGACAAGAACAGTAGATCCTCTTCAGTCCAATACACTGTACATGCTGGGAACAGACGCCAGTGCTATTTGCCCTGTGTTTGACAATGGGAGCACAATAGTGACTCTTCTTACCAGAAAACAACTCTTGCTGGTAGGACCAGAAACTGCATGTGATTCAACTCCATTTAGGACTGGGAAACAAACTCTAGCCCGCCTTACAAGAAACACACTCTGCTTTAGAGAAAAGAGCACTCTTCTACTCTACTGTGTTTCCTATAGGGCCAGAGAGTGAGCTTGCTCAGAACAAAAGAACTGTGCTTCCTACACATGGCCATATCTAGTTCAATTCTGCTCAGGAAACTGACAAGAACAGTAGATCCTCTTCAGTCGAATACACTGTACTTGCTGGGAACAGACGCCAGTGCTATTTGCATTGTGTATGACAATGGGAGCGCAATAGTGACTCTTTTTACCAGAAAACAACTCTTGCTCGTAGGACCAGAAACTGCATGTGTATTTCAACTCCATTTAGGACTGGAATCATATGCTAGCTCACCTTACAAGAAACACACTCTGCTTTTGAGAAAAGAGCACTCTTCTACTCTACTGTGTTTCCTGTGGGGTTCAACAGTGAGCTTGGTCAGAACAAAAGAAGTGTGCTTCCTACACACACGGGCCATATCTAGTTCAACTCTGCTTAGGAAACTGACAAGAACAGTAGCTCCTCTTCAGACCAATACACTGTACATGTGTTAAACAAACGCGAGTGCTATATGTACTGTGTATGGCAATGGGAGCGCAATACTGACTCCTTTTACCAGAAAACAACGCTTGCTCATAGGACCAAAAACTGCATTTGATTCAACTCCATTTAGGACTGAGAAACAAACGCTAGCTCGCCTTAGAAGAAACACACTCTGCTTTTGAGAAAAGAGGCCTTTTCTACTCTACTGTGTTTCCTATAGGACCAGAACAGTGAGCTTGCTCGGAACAAAAGAACTGTGCTTCCTACACACACAGGCCATATCTAGTTCAACTCTGCTTAGGAAACTGACAAGAACAGTAGCTCTTCTTCAGTCCAATACACTGTAATTACTCGGAACAGACGCGAGTGCTATTTGCACTGTGTACGGCTATGGGAGAACAATAGTGACTCTTCTTACCAGAAAACAACTCTTGCTCTTAGGAACAGAAACTGCATTTGATTTAATCCACTTAGGACTGGGAAACAAACGCTAGCTCGCCTTACAAGAAACACGCTCTGCTTTTGAGAATAGGGCACACATCTTCTCTACTGTGTTTCCTCTAGGATCCAAACAGTGAGCTTGCTCAGAACAAAAGAATTTTGCTTCCTACACACACGGGTCATATCTAGTTCAACTCTGCTTAGGAAACTGACATGAACAGTAGCTCCTCTTCAGTCCAATACACTGTACTTGCTGGGAACAGACGCGAGTGCTATTTGCACTGTGTATGGCAATGGGAGCGCAATACTGACTTTCCTTACCGGGAAACAACTCTTGCTCGTAGGACATGAAACTGCATGTGATTCAACTCCATTTAGGACTGGGAAACAAACGCTAGCTCGCCTTACAAGAAACACACTCTGATTTTGAGGAAAGAGCACTCTTCTACTCTACTGTGTTTCCTATAGGGCCAGAACAGTGAGCTTGCTGAGTACAAAAGAACTGTGCTTCCTACACACACGGGCCATATCTAGTTCAACTCTGCTTAGGAACCTGACAAGAACAGTAGCTCCTCTTCAGACCAATACACTGTACTTGCTGGAAACAGACGCGAGTGCTATTTGTACTGTGAATGGCAATGGGAGCGCAATAGTGACTCTTCTTACCAGAAAAAAACTCTTGCTCGTAAGAACAGAAACTGCATGTGATTCAACTCCATTTAGGATTGGGAAACAAACGCTAGCTCGCCTTATAAGAAACACACTCTGCTTTTGAGAATAGAACACTCTTCTACTCTACAGTGTTTCCTATAGGGCGAGAACAGTGAGCTTGCTCAGAAGAAAAGAACTGTGCTTCCTACACACACGGGCCATATCTAGTTCAACTCTTCTTAGGAAACTGATGAGAACAGTAGCTCCTCTTCAGTCCTATACACTGTACTTACTGGGAACAGACGTGAGTGCTATTTGCACTCTGTATGGCAATGGGAGCACAATAGTGACTCTTCTTACCACAAAACAACTCTTGCTCGTAGGACCAAAAACTGCATTTGATTCAACTCCAGTTAGGACTGGGAAACAAACGTTAGCTCGCCTTACAAAAACACACTCTGCTATTGAGAAAAGAGCACTCTTCTACTCTACTGTGTTTCCTATGGGGTTCGAACAGTGATCTTGCTCAGAACAAAAGAACTGTGCTTCCTACACACACAGGCCATATCTAGTTCAACTCTGCTTAGGAAACTGACAAGAACAGTAGCTCTTCTTCAGTCCAATATTCTGTACTTGCTGGGAACAGACGCGAGTGCTATTTGTACTGTGTATGGCAATGGGAGCGCAATAGTGACTCTTCTTTACCAGAAAACAACTCTTGCTCGTAGTACCAAAAACTGCTTTTGATTCAACTCCATTTAGGACTGGGAAACAAACGCTAGCTCGCCTTACAAGAAACACACTCTGCTTTTGAGAAAAGAGCACTCTTCAACTCTACTGTGTTTCCTATGGGGTCCAAACAGTGAGCTGGCTCAGAACAAAAGAACTGTGCTTCCTACACACAGGGTCCATATCTTTCAACTCTGCTTAGGAAACTGACGAGAACAGTATCTCCTCTTCAGTCCAATACACTGTACTTACTGGGAACAGATGGCAGTGCTATTTGCACTGTGTATGGCAATGGGAGCGCAATAGTGACGTTCCTTACCAGAAAACAACTCTTGCTCGTAGGACCAGAAACTGCATGTGATTCAACTACATTTAGGACTGGGAAACAAACGCTAGCTCGCCATACAAGAAACACACTCTGCTTTTGAGGAAAGAGCACTCTTCTACTCTACAGTATTTCCTATAGGGCCAGAACAGTGAGCTTGCTGAGTACAAAGGAACTGTGCTTCCTACACACATGGGCCATATCTAGTTCAACTCTGCTTAGGAACCTGACAAGAACAGTAGATCCTCTTCAGTCCAATATACTGTACATGCTGGGAACAGACGCCAGTGCTATTTGCCCTGTGTTTGACAATGGGAGCACAATAGTGACTCTTCTTACCAGAAAACAACTCTTGCTGGTAGGACCAGAAACTGCATGTGATTCAACTCCATTTAGGACTGGGAAACAAACTCTAGCCCGCCTTACGAGAAACACACTCTGCTTTAGAGAAAAGAGCACTCTTCTACTCTACTGTGTTTCCTATAGGGCCAGAACAGTGAGCTTGCTCAGAACAAAAGAACTGTGCTTCCTACACATGGCCATATCTAGTTCAATTGTGCTCAGGAAACTGACAAGAACAGTAGATCCTCTTCAGTCCAATACACTGTACTTGCTGGGAACAGACGCCAGTGCTATTTGCATTGTGTATGAAAATGGGAGGGCAATAGTGGCTCTTCTTACCAGAAAACAACTCTTGCTCGTAGGACCAGAAACTGCATGTGTATTTCAACTACATTTAGTACTGGGAAACATATACTAGCTCGCCTTACAAGAAATACACTCTGCTTTTGGGAAAAGAGCACTCTTCTACTCTACTGTGTTTCCTGTGGGGTTCAACAGTGAGCTAGGTCAGAACAAAAGAAGTGTGCTTCCTACACACACGGGCCATATCTAGTTCAACTCTGCTTAGGAAACTGACAAGAACAGTAGCTCCTCTTCAGTCCAATACACTGTACCTGCTGGGAACAGACGCGAGTGCTATTTGCACTGTGTAAGGCAAAGGGAGCGCAATAGTGACTCTTCTTACCAGAAAACAACTCTAGCTCATAGGACCAGAAACTGCATGTGTATTTCAACTAAATTTAGGACTGGGAAACAAACGCTAGCTTGCCTTACAAGAAGCATACTCTGCTTTTGAGAAAAGTGCACTCTTCTACCCTACTGTGTTTTCTATGGGGTTCGAAATGTGAGCTTGCTCAGAACAAAAGAACTGTGCTTCCTACACACACCAGCCATACCTAGTTCAACTCTGCTTAGGAAACTGACAAGAACAGTAGCTCCTCTTCAGTCCAATACACTGTACTTGCTGGGAACAGACGCGAGTGCTATTTGTACTGTGTATGGCAATGGGAGCGCAACAGTGACTCTTCTTACCAGAAAACAACTCTTGCTCATAGGACCAAAAACTGCATTTGATTCAACTCCATTTAGGACTGGGAAACAAACGCTAGCTCGCCTTATAAGAAACACACTCTGCTTTTGAGAAAAGAGCACTGTTCTACACTGCTGTGTTTCCTATAGGGCCATAACAGTGAGCTTGCTCAGAACAAAAGAACTGTGCTTCCTACACACACGGTCCATATCTAGTTCAACTCTGCGTAGGAAACTGACAAGAACAGTACCTCCTCTTCAGTCCAATACACTGTTCTTACTGGGAACAGACGCTAGTGCTATTTGTACTGTGTACAGCAATGGGAGCACGGTAGTGAGTCTTCTTACCAGAAAACAACTCTTGCTCTTAAGACCAGAAACTGCATTTGATTTAATCCACTTAGGACTGGGAAACAAACGCTAGCTCGCCTTACAAGAAACTCGCTCTGCTTTGGAGAATAGGGCACACATATTCTCTACTTTGTTTCCTATGGGGTCCAAACAGTGAGCTTGCTCAAAACAAAAGAATTGTGCTTCCTGCACACACGGGTCATATCTAGTTCAACTCTGCTTAGGAAACTGACAAGAACAGTAGCTCCTCTTCAGTCCAATACACTGTACTTGCTGGGAACAGACGCGAGTGCTATTTGCACTGTGTATGGCAATGGGAGCGCAATAGTGACTTTCCTTACCAGAAAGCATTTCTTGCTCGTAGGAACTGAAACTGCATGTGATTCAACTCCATTTAGTACCGGGAAAGAAACGCTAGCTCGCCTTACAAGAAACACACTCTGATTTTGAGAATAGGGCACACATCTCCTCTACTGTGTTTCCTTTGGGTTCCAAAGAGTGAGCTTGCTCAGAACAAAAGAACTGTGCTTCCTACACATGGGTCATATCTAGTTCAACTCTGCTTAGAAAACTGACAAGAACAGTAGCTCCTCTTCAGACCAATATACTGTACTTGCTGGAAACAGACGCGAGTGCTATTTGTACTGTGTATGGCAATGGGAGCACAATAGTGACTCTTCTTACCAGAAAACAACTCTTGCTCATAGGACCAGAAACTGCATGTGATTCAACTCCATTTAAAATTGGAAAACAAATGCCAGCTCGCCTTACATGAAACACACTCTGCTTTTGAGAATAGGGCACACACCTACTCTACTGTGTTTCCTATCGGGTCCAAACAGTGAGCTTGCTCCGAACAAATGAAATGTGCTTCCTACACACACGGGTCATATCTAGTTCAACTCTGATTAGGAAACTGACAAGAACAGTAGCTCCTCTTCAGTCCAATACACTATACTTGCTGGGAACAGACACAAGTGCTATTTGCACTGTGTATGACAATGGGAGCACAATAGTCACTTTTCTTACCAGAAAAATCTTTTGCTTATAGGACCAGAAACTGCATGTGATTCAAATCCATTTAGGACTGGGAAGCAAACGCTAGCTCGCCTTACAAGAAACACACTCTGCTTTTGAGAATAGAGCACACATCTACTCTACTGTGTTTCCTATGGGGTCCAAACAGTGAGCTTGCTCAGAACAAAAGAACTGTGCTCCCTACACACACAGGCCATATCTAGTTCAATTCTGCTTAGGAAACTGACAAGAAAAGTAGATCCTCTTCAGTCCAATTAACTGTACTTGCTGGGAACAGACGATAGTGCTATTTGCTCTTCATATGACAACGGGAGCCCAATAGTGACTTTTCTTACCAGAAAAAACTCTTGCTTCTAGGACCAGAAACTGCATGTGATTCAAATCCATTTAGGACTGGGAAGCAAACGCTAGCTCGCCTTACAAGAAACACACTCTGCTTTTGAGAAAAGAGCACTCTTCTACTCTACTGTGTTTCCTATGGGGTCCGAACAGTGAGCATGTTCAGAACAAAAGAACTGTGCTTCCTATACACACGGGCCATATCTCGTTCAACTCTGCTTAGGAAACTGACAAGAACAGTAGATCCCCTTCAGTCCAATACACTGTACTTGCTGGGAATAGACGCGAGTGCTATTTGCACTGTGTACTGCATTGGGAGCACAATAGTGACTCTTTTTACCAGAAATCAACTCTTGCTCGTAGGACCAGAAACTGCATGTGATTCAACTCCACTTAGGACTGGGAAACAAACGCTAGCTTGCCTTACAAGAAACAAGCTCTGCTTTTGAGAAAAGGGCACACTTCTACTCTACTGTGTTTCCTATAGGGCCAGAACAATGAGCTTGCTCAGACCAAAAGAACTGTGCTTCCTACACACACGGGCCATATGTAGTTCAACTCTGCTTAGGAAACTGATGAGAACAGTAGCTCCTCTTCAGTCCAATACACTGTACTTGCTGGGAACAGACGCGAGTGCTATTTGCACTGTGTACAGCAATGGGAGCACAATAGTGACTCTTCTTACCAAAAAACAACTCTTGCTCGTAGGACCAGAAACTGCATGTGATTCAACTCCATTTAGGATTGGGAAACAAACGCCAGCTCTCCTTACAAGAAACACACTCTGTTTCGAGAAAAGAGTACTCATCTACTCTACTGTGTTTCCTATAGGGCCAGAACAGTGAGCTTGCTAGGAACAGAAGAAATGTGCTTCATACACACACGGGCCATATCTAGTTCAACTCTGCTTAGGAACCTGACAAGAACAGTAGATCCTCTTCAGTCCAATACACTGTACATGCTGGGAACAAATGCCAGTGCTATTTGCCCTGTGTATGACAATGGGAGCCCAATAGTGACTTTCCTTACCAGAATACAACTCTTGCTCGTAGGACCAGAAACTGCATGAGATTCAACTCCGTTTCTGACTGGGAAACAAACAATAGCCAGCCTTACAAGAAACACACTCTGTTTTTGAGAAAAGAGCACTCTTCTTCTCTACTATGTGTCCTATGGGTTCCGAACAGTGAGCTTGCTCAGAAAAAAAGAACTGTGCTTCCTACGCACACGGGCCATATCTAGTTCAACCTTG
This sequence comes from Peromyscus eremicus, assembly GCF_949786415.1. Classification (NCBI taxonomy): domain Eukaryota; kingdom Metazoa; phylum Chordata; class Mammalia; order Rodentia; family Cricetidae; genus Peromyscus; species Peromyscus eremicus. The sequence goes on along the minus strand of NW_026735775.1, from coordinate 76,586 downwards.
CTTAGGAAACTGTCAAGAACAGTAGCTCCTCTTCAGTCCAATACACTGTACTTGCTGGGAACAGACGCAAGTGCTATTTGCACTGTGTATGTCAATGGGAGCGCAATAGTGACTTTCCTTACCAGAAAACAACTCTTCCTCGTAGGACCAAAAACTGCATGTGATTCAACTCCATTTAGGACTGGGAAACAAACGCTAGCTCGCCTTACAAGAAACACACTCTGCTTTTGAGAAAAGAGCTGTCTTCTACTCTACTGTGTTTCCTATAGGGCCAGTACAGTGAGCTTGCTCAGAACAAAAGAACTGTGCTTCCTACACAAATGGCTATATCCAGTTCAATTCTGCTTAGGAAACTGACAAGAACAGTAGCTCCTCTTCAGTCCAATACTCTGTACTTGCTGGGAACAGACGCGAGTGGTAATTGCACTGTGTATGGCAATGGGAGCGCAATAGTGACTTTCCTTACCAGAAAACAACTCTTGCTCGTAGGAACTGAAACTGCATTTGATTCAAGTCCATTTAGTACTGGGAAACAAACGCTAGCTCGCCTTACAAGAAACACACTCTGCTTTTGAGGAAAGAGCACTCTTCTACTCTGCTGTGTTTCCTATAGGGCCAGAACAGTGAGCTTGCTCAGAACAAAGAACTGTGCTTCCTAAACACATGGGCCATATCTAGTTCAACTCTGCTTAGGAAACTGACAAGAACAGTAGCTCCTCTTCAGTCCAATACACTGTACTTGCTGGGAACAGACGCGAGTGTTATTTGCATTGTGTATGGCAATGTGAGCGCAATAGTGACTTTCCTTACCAAAAAACAACTCTTGCTCGTAGGACCAGAAACTGCATGTGATTCAACTCCATTTAAAATTGGGAAACAAATGCCAACTCGCCTTACAAGAAACACACTCTGCTTTTGAGAATAGGGCACACACCTACTCTACTGTGTTTCCTATGGGGTCCAAACAGTGAGCTTGCTCAGAACAAATGAAATGTGCTTCCTACACACACGGGTCATATCTAGTTCAACTCTGATTAGGAAACTGACAAGAACAGTAGCTCCTCTTCAGTCCAATACACTATACTTGCTGGGAACAGACACAAGTGCTATTTGCACTGTGTATGACAATGGGAGCGCAATAGTCACTTTTCTTACCAGAAAAAAACTTTTGCTTGTAGGACCAGAAACTGCATGTGATTCAAATCCATTTAGGACTGGGAAGCAAAAGCTAGCTCGCCTTACAAGAAACACACTCTGCTTTTGAGAAAAGAGCACTCTTCTACTCTACTGTGTTTCCTATGGGGTCCGAACAGTGAGCATGCTCAGAACAAAAGAACTGTGCTTCCTATACACACGGGCCATCTCTAGTTCAACTCTGCTTAGGAAACTGACAAGAACATTAGATCCCCTTCAGTCCAATACACTGTACTTGCTGGGAATAGACGCGAGTGCTATTTGCACTGTGTACGGCATTGGGAGCACAATAGTGACTCTTTTTTTTACCAGAAAACAACTCTTGCTCGTAGGACCAGAAACTGCATGTGATTCAACCTCACTTAGGACTGGGAAACAAACGCTAGCTTGCCTTACAATAAACAAGCTCTGCTTTTGAGAAAAGGGCACACTTCTACTCTACTGTGTTTCCTATAGGGCCAGAACAGTGAGCTTGCTTAGAACAAAAGAACTGTGCTTCCTGCACACGGGCCATATCTAGTTCAACTCTGCTTAGGAAACTGACGAGAACAGTAGCTCCTCTTCAGTCCAATACACTGTGCTTGCTGGGCACAGACGCGAGTGCTATTTGGACTGTGTACAGCAATGGGAGCACAATAGTGACTCTTCTTACCAGAAAACAACTCTTGCTCGTAGGACCAGAAACTGCATGTGATTCAACTCCATTTAGGATTGGGAAACAAACGCCAGCTCGCCTTACAAGAAACACACTCTGCTTTAGAGAATAGGGCACACATCTACTCTACTGTGTTTCCTATATGGCCAGAAGAGTGAGCTTGCTCAGAACAAAAGAAATGTGCTTCCTACACAAACGGGCCATATCTAGTTCAACTCTGCTTAGGAAGCTGACAAGAACAGTAGATCGTCTTCAGTCCAATACACTGTACATGCTGGGAACAAATGCCAGTGCTATTTGCCCTGTGTATGACAATGGGAGCGCAATAGTGACTTTCCTTACCAGAAAACAACTCTTGCTCGTAGGACCAGAAACTGCATGAGATTCAACTCCGTTTCTGACTGGGAAACAAACAATAGCCAGCCTTACAAGAAACATACTCTGCTTTTGAGAAAAGAGCACTCTTGTTCTCTACTATGTGTCCTATGGGTTCCGAACAGTGAGCTTGCTCAGAACAAAAGAACTGTGCTCCCTACGCACACGGGCCATATCTAGTTCAACTCTGCTTAGGAAACTGTCAAGAACAGTAGCTTCTCTTCAGTCCAAATCACTGTACTTGCTGGGAACAGACGCAAGTGCTATTTGCACTGTGTATGTCAATGGGAGCGCAATAGTGACTTTCCTTACCAGAAAACAACTCTTCCTCTTAGGACCAAAAACTGCATGTGATTCAACTCCATTTAGGACTGGGAAACAATCGCTAGCTCGCTTTACAAGAAACACACTCTGCTTTTGAGAAAAGAGCTGTCTTCTACTCTACTGTGTTTCCTATAGGGCCAGTACAGTGAGCTTGCTCAGAACAAAAGAACTGTACTTCCTACACAAATGGCTATATCCAGTTCAATTCTGCTTAGGAAACTGACAACAACAGTAGCTCCTCTTCAGTCCAATACACTGTACTTGCTAGGAACAGACGCGAGTGCTATTTGCACTGTGTATGGCAATGGGAGCGCAATAGTGACTTTCCTTACCAGAAAACAACTCTTGCTCGTAGGAACGCAAACTGCATGAGATTCAACTCCATTTAGGACTGGGAAACAAACTCTAGCTCACCTTACAAGAAACACACTCTGCTTTGGAGGAAAGAGCACTCTTCTACTCTACTGTGTTTCCTATAGGGCCAGAACAGTGAGCTTGCTGAGTACAAAAGAACTGTGCTTCCTACACACATGGGCCATACCTATTTCAACTCTGCTTAGGAACCTGACAAGTACAGTAGATCCTCTTTATTCCAATACACTGTACATGCTGGGAACAGAGGCCAGTGCTATTTGCCTTGAGTATTACAATGGGAGCACAATAGTGACTCTTATTACCAGAAAAAACTCTTGCTCGTAGGACCAGAAACTGCATGTGATTCAACTCCATTTAGGACTGGGAAACAAACGCTAGCTTGCCTTACAAGAAACACACTCTGCTTTTGAGAAAAGAGCACTCTTCTACTCTACTGTGTTTCCTATAGGGCCAGAAGAGTGAGCTTGCTCAGAACAAAAGAACTGTGCTTCCTACACACACGGGCCATATCTAGTTCAATTCTGCTTAGGAAACTGACAAGAACAGTAGCTCCTCTTCAGTCCAATACACTGTACTTGCTGGGAACAGACGCGAGTGGTAATTGCACTGTGTATGGCAATGGGAGCACAATAGTGACTTTCCTTACCAGAAAACAACTCTTGCTCGTAGGACCAGAAACTGCATGTGATTCAACTCCATTTAGGACTGGGAAACAAACGCTAGCTCGCCATACAAGAAACACCTTCTGCTTTTAAGAAAAGAGCACTCTTCTACTCTACTGTGTTTCCTATGGGGTCCAAACAGTGAGCTTTCTCAGAACAAAAGAACTGTGCTTCCTGCACACACGGGCCATATCTAGTTCAACACTGCTTAGGAAACTGACAAGAACAGTAGCTCCTCTTCAGTCCAATACACTGTACTTGCTGGGAACAGACGCGAGTGGTAATTGCACTGTGTATGGCAATGGGAGCGCAATAGTGACTTTCCTTACCAGAAAACAACTCTTGCTCGTAGGAACACAAACTGCATGTGATTCAACTCCATTTAGGACTGCGAAACAAACGCTAGCTCGCCTTACAAAAAACACACTCTGCTTTTGAGGAAAGAGGACTCTTCTACTCTACTGTGTATCCTATAGGGCCAGAACAGTGTGCTTGCTGAGTACAAAAGAACTGTGCTTCCTACACACATGGGCCATATCTAGTTCAACTCTGCTTAGGAAACTGACAAGAACAGTAGCTCCTCTTCAGTCCAATACACTGTACTTGCTGGGAACAGACGCGAGTGGTAATTGCACTGTGTATGGCAATGGGAGCGCAATAGTGACTTTCCTTACCAGAAAACAACTCTTGCTCGTAGGAACGCAAACTGCATGAGATTCAACTCCATTTAGGACTGCGAAACAAACGCTAGCTCGCCTTACAAAAAACACACTCTGCTTTTGAGGAAAGAGGACTCTTCTACTCTACTGTTTTTCCTATAGGGCCAGAACAGTGAGCTTGCTGAGTACAAAAGAACTGTGCTTCCTACACACATGGGCCATATCTAGTTCAACTCTGCTTAGGAAACTGACAAGAACAGTAGCTCCTCTTCAGTCCAATACACTGTACTTGCTGGGAACAGACGCGAGTGCTATTTGCACTGTGTTTGGCAATGGGAGCGCAATTGTGACTTTATTTGCCAGAAAACAACTCTTGCGCATAGGAACGGAAACTGCATGTGATTCAACTCCATTTAGGACTGGGAAACAAACTCTAGCTGGCCTTACAAGAAACACACTCTGCTTTGGAGGAAAGAGCACTCTTCTATTCTACTGTGTTTCCTATAGGGCCAGAGCAGTGAGCTTGCTGAGTACAAAAGAACTGTGCTTCCTACACACATGGGCCATATCTAGTTCAACTCTGCTTAGGAACCTGACAAGAACAGTAGATCCTCTTTAGTCCAATACACTGAACATGCTGGGAACAGAGGCCAGTGCTATTTGCCCTGAGTATGACAATGGAAGCGCAATATTGACTCTTATTACCAGAAAAAACTCTTGCTCGTAGGACCAGAAACTGCATGTGATTCAACTCCATTTAGGACTGGTAAACAAACGCTAGCTCGCCTTACAAGAAACACGCTCTGCTTTAGAGAAAAATGCACTCTTCTACTCTACTGTGTTTCCTATGGGGTTTGAAATGTGAGCTTGCTCAGAACAAAAGAACTGTGCTTCCTACACACACGGGCCATATCTAGTTCAACTCTGCTTAGGAAACTGAAAAGAACAGAAGATCCTCTTCAGTCCAATACGCTGTATATGCTGGGTCCAGACGCCAGTGCTATTTGCACTGTGTATGGCAATGGGAGCGCAATAGTGACTCTTCTAACCAGAAAACAATTCTTGCTCGTAGGACCAGAAACTGCATTTGATTCAATCCACTTAGGACTGGGAAACAAACGCTAGCTCGCCTTACAGAAACACGCTCTGCTTTTGAGAATAGGGCACACATCTTCTCTACTGTGTTTCCTATGGGGTCCAAACAGTGAGCTTGCCCAGAACAAAAGATTTGTGCTTCCTACACACAGGGGTCATATCTAGTTCAAATCTGCTTAGGAAATTGACAAGAACAGTAGCTTCTCTTCAGTCCAATACACTGTACTTGCTGGGACCAGACGCGATTGCTATTTGCACTGTGTATGGCAATGGGAGCGCAATAGTGACTTTCCTTACCAGAAAACAACTCTTGCTCGTAGGACCTGAAACTGCATGTGATTCAACTACATTTCGGACTGGGAAACAAACAATAGCTACCCTTACAAGAAACACACTCTGCTTTTGAGAAATAAGCACTATTCTACTCTCCTGTGTTTCCTATAGGGCCAAAATAGTGAGCTTGCTCAGAACAAAAGAACTGTGCTTCCTACACACTCGCGCCATATCTAATTCAACTCTGCTTAGGAAAATGACAAGAACAGTAGCTCCTCTTCAGCCCAATACACTGTACTTGCTAGGAACAGATCCGAGTGCTATTTGCACTGTGTATGGCAATGGGAGCGCAATAGTGACTTTCCTTAACAGAAAACAATTCTTGCGTGTAGGACTAAAACTGCATGTGATTCAACTCCATTTAGAACTTGGAAACAAACGCTTGCTCGCCTTACAAGAAACACACTCTGCTTTTGAGAAAACAGCACTCTTCTACTCTATTGTGTTTCCTATAGCGCCAGAAAAGTGAGCTTGCTGAGTACAAAAGAACTGTGCTTCCTACACACATGGGCCATATCTAGTTCAACTCTGCTTAGGAACCTGACAAGAACAGTAGCTCCTCTTCAGTCCAATACACTGTACTTGCTAGAAACAGAAGCGAGTGCTATTTGTACTGTGTATGGCAATGGGAGCGCAATAGTGACTCTTCTTACTAGAAAACAACTCTTGCTCGTAGGACCAAAAACTGCATTTGATTCAACTCCTTTTAGGACTGGGAAACAAATGCTAGCTCGCCTTACAAGAAACACACACTGCTTTTGAGAAAAGAGCACTCTTCTACTCTACTGTGTTTCCGATGGGGTCCAAACAGTGAGCTTGCTCAGAACAAAAGAACTGTGCTTCCTACACACATGGGCCATATCTAGTTCAATTCTGCTTAGGAAACTGACAAGAACAGTAGCTCCTCTTCAGTCCAATACACTGTACTTGCTGGGAACAGACGCGAGTGCTATTTGCACTGTGTATGTCAAAGGGAGCACAATAGTGACTCTTCTTACCAGAAAACAACTCTAGCTCATAGGACAAGAAACTGCATGTGTGTTTGAACTCCATTTAAAACTGGGAAACAAATGCTAGCTCGCCTTACAAGAAACACACTCTGCTTTTGATAAAAGAGCACTCTTCTACTCTACTGTGTTTCCTATGGGGTTCGAACACTGAGCTTGCTCAGAACAAATGAACTGTGCTTCCTACACACACAGGCCATATCTAGTTCAACTCTGCTTAGAAAACTGACAAGAACAGGAGCTCCTCTTCAGTTCAATACACTGTACTTGCTGGGAACAGACGCGAGGGCTATTTGCACTGTGTACGGCAATGGGAGCACAATAGTGACTCTTCTTACCAGAAAACAACTCTTGCTCTTAGGAACAGAAACTGCACTTGATTCAATCCACTTAGGACTGGGAAACAAATGCTAGCTCGCCTTACAAGAAACATGCTCTGCTTTTGACAATAGGGCACACATCTTCTCTACTGTGTTTCCTATGGGGTCCAAACAGTGAGCTTGCTCAGAACAAAAGAATTTTGCTTAATACACACACAGGCCATATCTTGTTCAATTCTGCTTAGGAAACTGACAAGAACAGTAGAACCTCTTCAGTCCAATACACTGTACATGCTGGCAACAGACGCCAGTGCTATTTGCCCTGTGTGTGAAAATGGGAGTGCAATAGTGACTCTTCTTACCAGAAAACAACTCTTGCTTGTATGACCAGAAACTGCATGTGATTCAACTCCATTTAGGACTGGGAAACAAACGCTAGCTCGCCTTACAAGAAACACACTCTGCTTTAGAGAAAAGAGCACTCTTCTACTCTACTGTGTTTCCTATAGGGCCAGAACAGTGAGCTTGCTCAGAACAAAAGAACTGTACTTCCTACATACACGGGCCATATCAAGTTCAACTCTGCTTAGGAAACTGAGAAGAAAAGTAGCTCTTCTTCAGTCCAATACACTGTATATGCTGAGAACAGACGCGAGTGCAATTTGCACTGTGTATGGCAATGAGAGCACAATAGTGACATTCATTACTAGAAACCAACTCTTGCTCATAGGACCAAAAACTTCATGTGATTCAACTCCATTTAGAACTGGGAAATAAATGCTAGCTCACCTTACAAGAAACACACTCTGCTTTTGAGAAAAGAGCACTCTTCTACTCTACTGTGTTTCCTGGAGGGCCAGCACAGTGAGCTTGCACACAACAAAAGAAGTGTGCTTCCTACACACACAGATATATCTAGTTCAATTCAGCTTAGGAAACTGACAAGAACAGTATACCCTCTTCAGTCAAATACACTGCACATGCTGGGAACAGACACCAGTGCTATTTGCCCTGTGTATGACAATCGGAGCGCAATAGTGACTCTTCTTACCAGAAAACAACTCTTGCTCCTAGGACCAGAAACTGCATGTGATTCAGCTCCATTTTGGACTGGGAAACAAACGCTAGCTCGCCTGACATGAAACACACTCAGTTTTTTAGAAAAGAGCACTCTTCTACTCTACAGTGTTTCCTATAGGACCAGAACAGTGAGCTTTCTCAGAACAAAAGAACTGTGCTTCCTACACACACGGGCCATATCTAGTTCAACTCTGCTTTGGAAACTGACGAGAACAGTAGCTCCTCTTCAGTCCATACACTGTACTTGTTTCGAACAGACGCGAGTGCTATTTGTACTGTGTATGGAAATGGAGCGCAATAGTGAATTTCCTTACCAAAAAACAACTCTTGCTCGTAGGACCAAAAACTGCATGTGATTCAACTCCATTTAGGACTGGGAAACAAACACTAGCTCGCCTTACAAGAAACACAGTCTTCTTTTTGAGTAAAGAGCACTCTTCTACTCTACTGTGTTTTCTATGGGGTCCGAACAGTGAGCTTGCTGAGAACAAAAGAACTGTGCTTCCTACACCCTCACGCCATATCTAATTCAACTCTGCTTAGGAAAATGATATGAACAGTAGCTCCTCTTCAGTCCAATACACTGTACTTGCTGGGAAGAGATGCGAGTGCTATTTGCACTGTGAACAGCAATGGGAGCGCAATAGTGACTTTCCTTACCAGAAAAAAACTCTTTCGTGTAGGACCAGAAACTGCATGTCATTCAACTCCATTTAGGACTGGGAAACAAACGCTAGCTCGCCTTACAAGAAACACACTCTGCTTTTGAGAAAAGAGCACTCTTTTACTCTACTGTGTTTCCTATAGGGCCAGAACAGTGAGCTTGCTCAGAAGAAAAGAACTGTGCTTACTACACACACGGGCCATATCTAGTTCAACTCTGCTTAGGAAACTGACGAGAACAGTAGCTCCTCTTCAGTCCAATACACTGCACTTGCTGGGCACATATGCGTGTGCTATTTGCAATGTGTACAGCAATGGGAGCGCAATAGTTACTCTTCTTACCAGAAAACAACTCTTGTTCGTAGGACCAGAAAGTGAATGTCATTCAACTCCATTTAGGACTGGGAAACAAACGCAAGCTCACCTTACAAGAAACACACTCTTCTTCTTGAGTAAAGTACACTCTTCATCTCTTCTGTGATTTCTATGGGGTCTGAACTGTGAGCTTGCTCAGAAAAAAATAACTGTGCTTCCTACACACTCGCGCCATATCTAATTCAACTCTTCTTAGGATCCTGACAAGAACAGTAGATCCTCTTCAGTCCAATACACTGTACTTGCTGGGAACAGACGCGAGTGCTATTTGCTCTGTGTACGGCAATGGATGCACAATAGTGACTCTTCTTACCAGAAAACAACTCTTGCTCTTAGGACCTGAAACTGCATTTGATTCAATCCACTTAGGGATGGGAAACAAACGCTAGCTCGCCTTACAAGAAACACGCTCTGCTTTTGAGAATACGGCACACATCTACGCTACTGTGTTTCCTATGGGGTCCGAACAGTGAGCTTGCTCAGAACAAAAGAACTCTGCTTCCTACACACACGGGCCATATCTAGTTCAACTCTGCTTAGGAAACTGACAGGAACAGTAGATCCTCTTCAGTCCAATACACTGTACTTGCTGGGAACAGACGCCAGTGCTATTTGCACTGTGTATGAATATGGGAGCGCAATAGTGACTCTTCTTACCAAAAAACAACTCTTGCTCGTAGGACCAGAAACTGCATGGGATTCAACTCCATTTAGCACTGGGAAACAAACGCTAGCTCGCCTTACAAGAAACACACTCTGCTTTTGAGAAAAGAGCACTCTTTTATTCTACTGTGTTTCCTGTAGGGCCAAAACAGAGAGCTTGCTCAGAAAAAAAGAACTGTGCTTACTACACACACGGGTCTTATCTAGTTCAACTCTGCTTAGGAACCTGACAAGAACAGTAGATCCTCTTCAGTCTAATACACTGTACATGCTGGGAACAGACGCCAGTGCTATTTGCCCTGTGTATGACAATGGAAGCCCAATAGTGACTCTTCTTACCAGAAAACAACTCTTGCTCGTAGGACCAGAAACTGAATGGGATTCAACTCCATTTAGGACTGGGAAGCAAACGCTAGCTAGCCATACAAGAAACACACTCTGCTTTTGAGAAAAGAGCACTCTTCTACTCTACTGTGTTTCCTACAGTGCCAGAACATTGAGCTTGCTGAGAACAAAAGAACTGTGCTTCCTACACACACGGGCCATATCTAGTTCAACTCTGCTTAGGAAACTGACAAGAACAGTAGCTCCTCTTCAGTCCAATACACTGTACTTGCTGGGAACAGACGCGAGTGCAATTTGCACTGTGTACAGCAATGGGAGCACAATAGTGACTCTTCTTACCAGAAAAAAACTCTTGCTCCTAGGACCAGAAACTGCATGTGATTCAGCTCCATTTTGGACTGGGAAACAAACGCTAGCTCGCCTGACATGAAACACACTCAGTTTTTTAGAAAAGAGCACTATTCTACTCTACAGTGTTTCCTATAGGACCAGAACAGTGAGCTTTCTCAGAACAAAAGAACTGTGCTTCCTACACACACAGGCCATATCTAGTTCAACTCTGCTTTGGAAACTGACGAGAACAGTAGCTCCTCTTCAGTCCATACACTGTACTTGCTTCGAACAGACGCGAGTGCTATTTGCACTGTGTATGGAAATGGAGCGCAATAGTGACTTTCCTTACGAAAAAACAACTCTTGCTCGTAGGACCAAAAACTGCATGTGATTCAACTCCATTTAGGACTGGGAAACAAACACTAGCTCGCCTTACAAGAAACACAGTCTTCTTTTTGAGTAAAGAGCACTCTTCTACTCTACTGTGTTTTCTATGGGGTCCGAACAGTGAGCTTGCTGAGAACAAAAGAACTGTGCTTCCTACACCCTCACGCCATATCTAATTCAACTCTGTTTAGGAAAATGATATGAACAGTAGCTCCTCTTCAGTCCAATACACTGTACTTGCTGGGAAGAGATGCGAGTGCTATTTGCACTGTGAACAGCAATGGGAGCGCAATAGTGACTTTCCTTACCAGAAAAAAACTCTTTCGTGTAGGACCAGAAACTGCATGTCATTCAACTCCATTTAGGACTGGGAAACAAACGCTAGCTCGCCTTACAAGAAACACACTCTGCTTTTGAGAAAAGAGCACTCTTTTACTCTACTGTGTTTCCTATAGGGCCAGAACAGTGAGCTTGCTCAGAAGAAAAGAACTGTGCTTACTACACACACGGGCCATATCTAGTTCAACTCTGCTTAGGAAACTGACGAGAACAGTAGCTCCTCTTCAGTCCAATACACTGCACTTGCTGGGCACATATGCGAGTGCTATTTGCACTGTGTACAGCAATGGGAGCGCAATAGTTACTCTTCTTACCAGAAAACAACTCTTGCTCGTAGGACCAGAAAGTGAATGTCATTCAACTCCATTTAGAACTGGGAAACAAACGCAAGCTCACCTTACAAGAAACACACTCTTCTTCTTGAGTAAAGTACACTCTTCATCTCTTCTGTGATTTCTATGGGGTCTGAACTGTGAGGTTGATGAGAACAAAAAAACTGTGCTTCCTACACACTCGCGCCATATCTAATTCAACTCTTCTTAGGATCCTGACAAGAACAGTAGAACCTCTTCAGTCCAATACACTGTACATGCTGGGAACAGACAACAGGGCTATTTGCCCTCTGTATAACAATGGGAGCGCAATAGTTACTCTTATTACCAGAAAAAACTCTTGCTCATAGGACCAGAAACTGCATGTGATTCAATTCCATTTAGGACTGGGAAACAAACGGTAGCTCGCCCTACAAGAAACACACTCTGCTTTTGAGAAAAGAGCACTCTTTTACTCTACTGTGTTTTCTATGGTGTCCGAACCGTGAGCTTGCTGAGAACGAAAGAACTGTGTTTCCTACACACACGGGCCATATCTAGTTCAACTCTGCTTAGGAAACTGACGAGAACAGTAGCTCCTCTTCAGTCCAATACACTGTACTTGTTGGGAACAGACGCGAGTGCTATTTGCACTGTGTATGGCAAAGGCAGCTCAATAGTGACTCTTCTTACCAGAAAACAACTCTTGCTTGTAGGACCAGAAACTGCATGTGTTTTTCAACTCCATTTAGGACTGGGAAACAAACGCAAGCTCGCCTTACAACAAACACACTCTGCTTTTGAGAAAAGAGCACTCTTCTACTCTACTGTGTTTCCTATAGGACCAGAACAGTGAGCTTGCTCAGAACAAAAGAACTGTGCTTCCTACACACACGGGCCATATCTAGTTCAGCTCTGCTTAGGAAACTGACGAGAACAGTAGCTCCTCTTCAGTCCAATACACTGTACTTGCTGGGAACAGACGCGAGTGCTATTTGCTCTGTGTACGGCAATGGATGCACAATAGTGACTCTTCTTACCAGAAAACAACTCTTGCTCTTAGGACCTGAAACTGCATTTGATTCAATCCACTTAGGGATGGGAAACAAACGCTAGCTCGCCTTACAAGAAACACACTCTGCTTTGAGAAAAGAGCACTCTTTTACTCTACTGTGTTTTCTATGGTGTCCGAACCGTGAGCTTGCTGAGAACGAAAGAACTGTGCTTCCTACACACACGGGCCATATCTAGTTCAACTCTGCTTAGGAAACTGACGAGAACAGTAGCTCCTCTTCAGTCCAATACACTGTACTTGCTGGGAACAGACGCGAGTGCAATTTGCACTGTGTACAGCAATGGGAGCACAATAGTGACTCTTCTTACCAGAAAACAACTCTTGCTCATAGGACCAAAAACTGCAAGTTATTCAACTCCACTTAGGACTGGGAAACAAACGCTAGCTCGCCTTACAAGAAACACACTCTGCTTTGAGAAAAGGTCACACTTCTACTCTACTGTGTTTCCTATAGGGTCCGAACAGTGAGCTTGCTCAGAACAAAAGAACCATGCTTCCTACACACACGGGCCATATCTAGTTCAACTCTGCTTAGGAAACTGACAAGAACAGTAGATCCTCTTCAGTCCAATACACTGAACTTGCTGGGAACAGACGCCAGTGCTATTTGCACTGTGAATGACAAAGGGAGCGCAATAGTGACTCTTCTTAGCAAAAACAACTGTTGCTCGTAGGACCAGAAACTGCATGTGATTCAACTCGATTTAGGACTGGGAAACAAACGCTAGCTCGCCTTACAAAAAACACACTCTGCTTTTGAGGAAAGAGCACTCTTCTTCTCTACTGTGTTTCCTATGGGGTCCAAACAGTGAGCTTGCTCAGAACAAAAGAACTGTGCTTCCTACACACACGGGTCATATCTAGTTCAACTGTGCTTAGGAAACTGACAAGAACAGTAGCTCCTCTTTAGTCCAATACTCTGCACTTGCTGGGCACATACACGAGTGCTCTTTGCACTGTGTACAGCAATGGGAGCGCAATAGTTACTCTTCCTACCAGAAAACAACTCTTGTTCATAGGACCAGAAAGTGAATGTCATTCAACTCCATTTAGGACTGGGAAACAAACGCTAGCTCACCTTACAAGAAACACACTCTTCTTCTTGAGTAATGTACACTCTTCAACTCTACTTGGATTACTATGGGGTCCGAATTGTGAGGTTGCTGAGAACAAAAGAACTGTGCTTCCTAAACACTCGCGCCATATCTAATTCAACTCTGCTTAGGAAAATGACAAGAACATTAGCTCCTCTTCAGCCCAATACACTGTACTTGCTGGGAACAGATGCGAGGGCTATTTGCACTGTGTATGGCAATGGGAGCGCAATAGTGACTTTCCTTACCAGAAAACAACTCTTGCGTGTAGGACCAAAAACTGCATGTGATTCAACTCCATTTAGAACTTGGAAACAAACGCTAGCTCGCCTTACAAGAAACACACTCTGCTTTTGAGAAAACAGCACTCTTCTACTATACTGTGTTTCCTATAGCGCCAGAACAGTGAGCTTGCTCAGAACAAAAGAACTGTGCTTCTTACACATGGCCATATCTAGTTCAATTTTGCTTAGGAAACTGACAAGAACAGTAGATCCTCTTCAGTCCAATACACTGTACTTGCTGGGAACAGACGCCAGTGCTATTTGCATTGTGTATGACAACGGGAGCGCAATAGTGACTCTTCTTACTACAAAACAATTCTTGCTCGTAGGACCAGAAACTGCATGTGATTTACTCCATTTAGAACTGGGAAACAAACACTAGCTTGCCTTACAAGAAACACTTTCTGCTTTTGAGTAAAGAGCACTCTTCTACTCTACTGTGTTTCCTATAGGGCCAGAACAGTGAGCTTGCTCAGAACAAAAGAACTGTGCTTCCTACAGAAACGGGCCATATCTAGTTCAACTCTGCTTAGGAAACGACAAGAAGAGTAGCTCCTGTTCAGTCCAATACACTGTACTTGCTGGGAACAGACGCGAGTGCTATTTGCACTGTGTACGGCAATGGGAGCACAATAGTGACTCTTCTTACCAGAAAACAACTCTTGCTCCTAGGACCAGAAACTGCATGTGATTGAGCTCCATTTTGGACTGGGAAACAAACGCTAGCTCGCCTGACATGAAACACACTCAGTTTTTTATAAAAGAGCACTCTTCTACTCTACAGTGTTTCCTATAGGGCCAGAACAGTGAGCTTTCTCAGAACAAAAGAACTGTGCTTCCTACACACACAGGCCATATCTAGTTCAACTCTGCTTTGGAAACTGACGAGCACAGTAGCTCCTCTTCAGTCCATACACTGTACTTGCTTCGAACAGACGCGAGTGCTATTTGCACTGTGTATGGAAATGGAGCGCAATAGTGAATTTCCTTACCAAAAAACAACTCTTGCTCGTAGGACCAAAAACTGCATGTGATTCAACTCCATTTAGGACTGGGAAACAAACACTAGCTCGCCTTACAAGAAACACAGTCTTCTTTTTGAGTAAAGAGCACTCTTCTACTCTACTGTGTTTTCTATGGGGTCCGAACAGTGAGCTTGCTGAGAACAAAAGAACTGTGCTTCCTACACCCTCACGCCATATCTAATTCAAGTCTGCTTAGGAAAATGACATGAACATTAGCTCCTCTTCAGTCCAATACACTGTACTTGCTGGGAACAGATGCGAGTGCTATTTGCACTGTGTATAGCAATGGGAGCGCAATAGTGACTTTCCTTACCAGAAAACAACTCTTGCGTGTAGGACCAGAAACTGCATGTGATTCAAATCCATTTAGGACTTGGAAACAAACGCTAGCTCGCCTTAAAAGAAACACACTCTGCTTTTGAGAAAACAGCACTCTTCTACTCTACTGTGTTTCCTATAGCGCCAGAACAGTGAGCTTGCTCAGAACAATAGAACTGTGCTTCCTACACACACGGGCCATATCTAGTTCAACTCTGCTTAGGAAACTGACAAGAACCGTAGCTCCTATTCAGACCAATACACTGTACATGGGTTAAACAAACGCGAGTGCTATATGTACTGTGTATGGCAATGGGAGCGCAATACTGACTCTTCTTTCCAGAAAACAACTCTTGCTCGTAGGACCAAAAACTGCATTTGATTCAACTCCATTTAGGACTGAGAAACAAACGCTAGCTTGCCTTAGAAGAAACACACTCTGCTTTTGAGAAAAGAGCCCTTTTCTACTCTACTGTGTTTCCTATAGGGCCAGAACAGTGAGCTTGCTCAGAAAAAAATAACTGTGCTTCCTACACACACGGGCCATATCTAGTTCAATTCTCCTTAGGAAACTGACAAGAACAGTAGATCCTCTTCAGTCCAATACACTGTACTCCTGGAAACAGACGCCAGTGCTATTTGCTTTGTGTATGACAATGGGAGCGCAATAGTGACTCTTTTTACCACAAAACAACTCTTGCTCGTAGGACCAGAAACTGCATGTGATTCAACTCCATTTAGGATTTGGAAACAAATGCTAGCTCGCCTTACAAGAAACACACTCTGCTTTTGAGAATAGGGCACACATCTACTCTACAGTGTTTCCTATGGGGTTCAAACAGTGAGCTTGCTCAGAACAAAAGAACTGTGCTTCCTACAAACACGGGTCATATCTAGTTCAACTCTGCTTAGGAAATTGACAAGAACAGTAGCTCCTCTTCAGTCCAATACACTGTACTTGCTGGGAACAGACGCCAGTGCTATTTGCACTGTGTATGGCAATGGGAGCGCAAAAGTAACTTTCCTTACCAGAAAACAACTCTTGCTCGTAGGACCTGAAACTGCATGTGATTCAACTCCATTTAGGACTGGGAAACAAACGCTAGCTCGCCTTACAACAAACACACTCTGCTTTTGAGGAAAGAGCACTCTTCTACTCTACTGTGTTTCCTATAGGGCCAGAACAGTGAGCTTGCTCAGAACAAAAGAACTGTGCTTCCTACACACACGGCCATATCTAGTTCAACTCTGCTTAGGAACCTGACAAGAACAGTAGATCCTCTTCAGTCCAATACACTGTACATGCTGGGAACAGACGCCAGTGCTATTTGCCCTGTGTTTGACAATGGGAGCACAATAGTGACTCTTCTTACCAGAAAACAACTCTTGCTGGTAGGACCAGAAACTGCATGTGATTCAACTCCATTTAGGACTGGGAAACAAACTCTAGCCCGCCTTACAAGAAACACACTCTGCTTTAGAGAAAAGAGCACTCTTCTACTCTACTGTGTTTCCTATAGGGCCAGAGAGTGAGCTTGCTCAGAACAAAAGAACTGTGCTTCCTACACATGGCCATATCTAGTTCAATTCTGCTCAGGAAACTGACAAGAACAGTAGATCCTCTTCAGTCGAATACACTGTACTTGCTGGGAACAGACGCCAGTGCTATTTGCATTGTGTATGACAATGGGAGCGCAATAGTGACTCTTCTTACCAGAAAACAACTCTTGCTCGTAGGACCAGAAACTGCATGTGTATTTCAACTCCATTTAGGACTGGAATCATATGCTAGCTCACCTTACAAGAAACACACTCTGCTTTTGAGAAAAGAGCACTCTTCTACTCTACTGTGTTTCCTGTGGGGTTCAACAGTGAGCTTGGTCAGAACAAAAGAAGTGTGCTTCCTACACACACGGGCCATATCTAGTTCAACTCTGCTTAGGAAACTGACAAGAACAGTAGCTCCTCTTCAGACCAATACACTGTACATGTGTTAAACAAACGCGAGTGCTATATGTACTGTGTATGGCAATGGGAGCGCAATACTGACTCCTTTTACCAGAAAACAACGCTTGCTCATAGGACCAAAAACTGCATTTGATTCAACTCCATTTAGGACTGAGAAACAAACGCTAGCTCGCCTTAGAAGAAACACACTCTGCTTTTGAGAAAAGAGGCCTTTTCTACTCTACTGTGTTTCCTATAGGACCAGAACAGTGAGCTTGCTCAGAACAAAAGAACTGTGCTTCCTACACACACAGGCCATATCTAGTTCAACTCTGCTTAGGAAACTGACAAGAACAGTAGCTCTTCTTCAGTCCAATACACTGTAATTACTGGGAACAGACGCGAGTGCTATTTGCACTGTGTACGGCTATGGGAGAACAATAGTGACTCTTCTTACCAGAAAACAACTCTTGCTCTTAGGAACAGAAACTGCATTTGATTTAATCCACTTAGGACTGGGAAACAAACGCTAGCTCGCCTTACAAGAAACACGCTCTGCTTTTGAGAATAGGGCACACATCTTCTCTACTGTGTTTCCTCTAGGATCCAAACAGTGAGCTTGCTCAGAACAAAAGAATTTTGCTTCCTACACACACGGGTCATATCTAGTTCAACTCTGCTTAGGAAACTGACATGAACAGTAGCTCCTCTTCAGTCCAATACACTGTACTTGCTGGGAACAGACGCGAGTGCTATTTGCACTGTGTATGGCAATGGGAGCGCAATACTGACTTTCCTTACCGGGAAACAACTCTTGCTCGTAGGACATGAAACTGCATGTGATTCAACTCCATTTAGGACTGGGAAACAAACGCTAGCTCGCCTTACAAGAAACACACTCTGATTTTGAGGAAAGAGCACTCTTCTACTCTACTGTTTTTCCTATAGGGCCAGAACAGTGAGCTTGCTGAGTACAAAAGAACTGTGCTTCCTACACACACGGGCCATATCTAGTTCAACTCTGCTTAGGAACCTGACAAGAACAGTAGCTCCTCTTCAGACCAATACACTGTACTTGCTGGAAACAGACGCGAGTGCTATTTGTACTGTGAATGGCAATGGGAGCGCAATAGTGACTCTTCTTACCAGAAAAAAACTCTTGCTCGTAAGAACAGAAACTGCATGTGATTCAACTCCATTTAGGATTGGGAAACAAACGCTAGCTCGCCTTATAAGAAACACACTCTGCTTTTGAGAATAGAACACTCTTCTACTCTACAGTGTTTCCTATAGGGCGAGAACAGTGAGCTTGCTCAGAACAAAAGAACTGTGCTTCCTACACACACGGGCCATATCTAGTTCAACTCTTCTTAGGAAACTGATGAGAACAGTAGCTCCTCTTCAGTCCTATACACTGTACTTACTGGGAACAGACGTGAGTGCTATTTGCACTCTGTATGGCAATGGGAGCACAATAGTGACTCTTCTTACCACAAAACAACTCTTGCTCGTAGGACCAAAAACTGCATTTGATTCAACTCCAGTTAGGACTGGGAAACAAACGTTAGCTCGCCTTACAAAAACACACTCTGCTATTGAGAAAAGAGCACTCTTCTACTCTACTGTGTTTCCTATGGGGTTCGAACAGTGATCTTGCTCAGAACAAAAGAACTGTGCTTCCTACACACACAGGCCATATCTAGTTCAACTCTGCTTAGGAAACTGACAAGAACAGTAGCTCTTCTTCAGTCCAATATTCTGTACTTGCTGGGAACAGACGCGAGTGCTATTTGTACTGTGTATGGCAATGGGAGCGCAATAGTGACTCTTCTTTACCAGAAAACAACTCTTGCTCGTAGTACCAAAAACTGCTTTTGATTCAACTCCATTTAGGACTGGGAAACAAACGCTAGCTCGCCTTACAAGAAACACACTCTGCTTTTGAGAAAAGAGCACTCTTCAACTCTACTGTGTTTCCTATGGGGTCCAAACAGTGAGCTGGCTCAGAACAAAAGAACTGTGCTTCCTACACACAGGGTCCATATCTTTCAACTCTGCTTAGGAAACTGACGAGAACAGTATCTCCTCTTCAGTCCAATACACTGTACTTACTGGGAACAGATGGCAGTGCTATTTGCACTGTGTATGGCAATGGGAGCGCAATAGTGACGTTCCTTACCAGAAAACAACTCTTGCTCGTAGGACCAGAAACTGCATGTGATTCAACTACATTTAGGACTGGGAAACAAACGCTAGCTCGCCATACAAGAAACACACTCTGCTTTTGAGGAAAGAGCACTCTTCTACTCTACAGTATTTCCTATAGGGCCAGAACAGTGAGCTTGCTGAGTACAAAGGAACTGTGCTTCCTACACACATGGGCCATATCTAGTTCAACTCTGCTTAGGAACCTGACAAGAACAGTAGATCCTCTTCAGTCCAATATACTGTACATGCTGGGAACAGACGCCAGTGCTATTTGCCCTGTGTTTGACAATGGGAGCACAATAGTGACTCTTCTTACCAGAAAACAACTCTTGCTGGTAGGACCAGAAACTGCATGTGATTCAACTCCATTTAGGACTGGGAAACAAACTCTAGCCCGCCTTACGAGAAACACACTCTGCTTTAGAGAAAAGAGCACTCTTCTACTCTACTGTGTTTCCTATAGGGCCAGAACAGTGAGCTTGCTCAGAACAAAAGAACTGTGCTTCCTACACATGGCCATATCTAGTTCAATTGTGCTCAGGAAACTGACAAGAACAGTAGATCCTCTTCAGTCCAATACACTGTACTTGCTGGGAACAGACGCCAGTGCTATTTGCATTGTGTATGAAAATGGGAGGGCAATAGTGGCTCTTCTTACCAGAAAACAACTCTTGCTCGTAGGACCAGAAACTGCATGTGTATTTCAACTCCATTTAGTACTGGGAAACATATGCTAGCTCGCCTTACAAGAAATACACTCTGCTTTTGGGAAAAGAGCACTCTTCTACTCTACTGTGTTTCCTGTGGGGTTCAACAGTGAGCTAGGTCAGAACAAAAGAAGTGTGCTTCCTACACACACGGGCCATATCTAGTTCAACTCTGCTTAGGAAACTGACAAGAACAGTAGCTCCTCTTCAGTCCAATACACTGTACCTGCTGGGAACAGACGCGAGTGCTATTTGCACTGTGTAAGGCAAAGGGAGCGCAATAGTGACTCTTCTTACCAGAAAACAACTCTAGCTCATAGGACCAGAAACTGCATGTGTATTTCAACTAAATTTAGGACTGGGAAACAAACGCTAGCTTGCCTTACAAGAAGCATACTCTGCTTTTGAGAAAAGTGCACTCTTCTACCCTACTGTGTTTTCTATGGGGTTCGAAATGTGAGCTTGCTCAGAACAAAAGAACTGTGCTTCCTACACACACCAGCCATACCTAGTTCAACTCTGCTTAGGAAACTGACAAGAACAGTAGCTCCTCTTCAGTCCAATACACTGTACTTGCTGGGAACAGACGCGAGTGCTATTTGTACTGTGTATGGCAATGGGAGCGCAACAGTGACTCTTCTTACCAGAAAACAACTCTTGCTCATAGGACCAAAAACTGCATTTGATTCAACTCCATTTAGGACTGGGAAACAAACGCTAGCTCGCCTTATAAGAAACACACTCTGCTTTTGAGAAAAGAGCACTGTTCTACACTGCTGTGTTTCCTATAGGGCCATAACAGTGAGCTTGCTCAGAACAAAAGAATTGTGCTTCCTACACACACGGTCCATATCTAGTTCAACTCTGCGTAGGAAACTGACAAGAACAGTACCTCCTCTTCAGTCCAATACACTGTTCTTACTGGGAACAGACGCTAGTGCTATTTGTACTGTGTACAGCAATGGGAGCACGGTAGTGAGTCTTCTTACCAGAAAACAACTCTTGCTCTTAAGACCAGAAACTGCATTTGATTTAATCCACTTAGGACTGGGAAACAAACGCTAGCTCGCCTTACAAGAAACTCGCTCTGCTTTGGAGAATAGGGCACACATCTTCTCTACTTTGTTTCCTATGGGGTCCAAACAGTGAGCTTGCTCAAAACAAAAGAATTGTGCTTCCTGCACACACGGGTCATATCTAGTTCAACTCTGCTTAGGAAACTGACAAGAACAGTAGCTCCTCTTCAGTCCAATACACTGTACTTGCTGGGAACAGACGCGAGTGCTATTTGCACTGTGTATGGCAATGGGAGCGCAATAGTGACTTTCCTTACCAGAAAGCATTTCTTGCTCGTAGGAACTGAAACTGCATGTGATTCAACTCCATTTAGTACCGGGAAAGAAACGCTAGCTCGCCTTACAAGAAACACACTCTGATTTTGAGAATAGGGCACACATCTCCTCTACTGTGTTTCCTTTGGGTTCCAAAGAGTGAGCTTGCTCAGAACAAAAGAACTGTGCTTCCTACACATGGGTCATATCTAGTTCAACTCTGCTTAGAAAACTGACAAGAACAGTAGCTCCTCTTCAGACCAATATACTGTACTTGCTGGAAACAGACGCGAGTGCTATTTGTACTGTGTATGGCAATGGGAGCACAATAGTGACTCTTCTTACCAGAAAACAACTCTTGCTCATAGGACCAGAAACTGCATGTGATTCAACTCCATTTAAAATTGGAAAACAAATGCCAGCTCGCCTTACATGAAACACACTCTGCTTTTGAGAATAGGGCACACACCTACTCTACTGTGTTTCCTATCGGGTCCAAACAGTGAGCTTGCTCCGAACAAATGAAATGTGCTTCCTACACACACGGGTCATATCTAGTTCAACTCTGATTAGGAAACTGACAAGAACAGTAGCTCCTCTTCAGTCCAATACACTATACTTGCTGGGAACAGACACAAGTGCTATTTGCACTGTGTATGACAATGGGAGCACAATAGTCACTTTTCTTACCAGAAAAATCTTTTGCTTATAGGACCAGAAACTGCATGTGATTCAAATCCATTTAGGACTGGGAAGCAAACGCTAGCTCGCCTTACAAGAAACACACTCTGCTTTTGAGAATAGAGCACACATCTACTCTACTGTGTTTCCTATGGGGTCCAAACAGTGAGCTTGCTCAGAACAAAAGAACTGTGCTCCCTACACACACAGGCCATATCTAGTTCAATTCTGCTTAGGAAACTGACAAGAAAAGTAGATCCTCTTCAGTCCAATTAACTGTACTTGCTGGGAACAGACGATAGTGCTATTTGCTCTTCATATGACAACGGGAGCCCAATAGTGACTTTTCTTACCAGAAAAAACTCTTGCTTCTAGGACCAGAAACTGCATGTGATTCAAATCCATTTAGGACTGGGAAGCAAACGCTAGCTCGCCTTACAAGAAACACACTCTGCTTTTGAGAAAAGAGCACTCTTCTACTCTACTGTGTTTCCTATGGGGTCCGAACAGTGAGCATGTTCAGAACAAAAGAACTGTGCTTCCTATACACACGGGCCATATCTCGTTCAACTCTGCTTAGGAAACTGACAAGAACAGTAGATCCCCTTCAGTCCAATACACTGTACTTGCTGGGAATAGACGCGAGTGCTATTTGCACTGTGTACTGCATTGTGAGCACAATAGTGACTCTTTTTACCAGAAATCAACTCTTGCTCGTAGGACCAGAAACTGCATGTGATTCAACTCCACTTAGGACTGGGAAACAAACGCTAGCTTGCCTTACAAGAAACAAGCTCTGCTTTTGAGAAAAGGGCACACTTCTACTCTACTGTGTTTCCTATAGGGCCAGAACAATGAGCTTGCTCAGACCAAAAGAACTGTGCTTCCTACACACACGGGCCATATGTAGTTCAACTCTGCTTAGGAAACTGATGAGAACAGTAGCTCCTCTTCAGTCCAATACACTGTACTTGCTGGGAACAGACGCGAGTGCTATTTGCACTGTGTACAGCAATGGGAGCACAATAGTGACTCTTCTTACCAAAAAACAACTCTTGCTCATAGGACCAGAAACTGCATGTGATTCAACTCCATTTAGGATTGGGAAACAAACGCCAGCTCTCCTTACAAGAAACACACTCTGTTTCGAGAAAAGAGTACTCATCTACTCTACTGTGTTTCCTATAGGGCCAGAACAGTGAGCTTGCTAGGAACAGAAGAAATGTGCTTCATACACACACGGGCCATATCTAGTTCAACTCTGCTTAGGAACCTGACAAGAACAGTAGATCCTCTTCAGTCCAATACACTGTACATGCTGGGAACAAATGCCAGTGCTATTTGCCCTGTGTATGACAATGGGAGCCCAATAGTGACTTTCCTTACCAGAATACAACTCTTGCTCGTAGGACCAGAAACTGCATGAGATTCAACTCCGTTTCTGACTGGGAAACAAACAATAGCCAGCCTTACAAGAAACACACTCTGTTTTTGAGAAAAGAGCACTCTTCTTCTCTACTATGTGTCCTATGGGTTCCGAACAGTGAGCTTGCTCAGAAAAAAAGAACTGTGCTTCCTACGCACACGGGCCATATCTAGTTCAACCTTGCTTAGGAAACTGTCAAGAACAGTAGCTCCTCTTCAGTCCAATACACTGTACTTGCTGGGAACAGACGCAAGTGCTATTTGCACTGTGTATGTCAATGGGAGCGCAATAATGACTTTCCTTACCAGAAAACAACTCTTCCTCGTAGGACCAAAAACTGCATGTGATTCAACTCCATTTAGGACTGGGAAACAAACGCTAGCTCGCCTTACAAGAAACACACTCTGCTTTTGAGAAAAGAGCTGTCTTCTACTCTACTGTGTTTCCTATAGGGCCAGTACAGTGAGCTTGCTCAGAACAAAAGAACTGTGCTTCCTACACAAATGGCTATATCCAGTTCAATTCTGCTTAGGAAACTGACAAGAACAGTAGCTCCTCTTCAGTCCAATACTCTGTACTTGCTGGGAACAGACGCGAGTGGTAATTGCACTGTGTATGGCAATGGGAGCGCAATAGTGACTTTCCTTACCAGAAAACAACTCTTGCTCGTAGGAACTGAAACTGCATTTGATTCAAGTCCATTTAGTACTGGGAAACAAACGCTAGCTCGCCTTACAAGAAACACACTCTGCTTTTGAGGAAAGAGCACTCTTCTACTCTGCTGTGTTTCCTATAGGGCCAGAACAGTGAGCTTGCTCAGAACAAAGAACTGTGCTTCCTAAACACATGGGCCATATCTAGTTCAACTCTGCTTAGGAAACTGACAAGAACAGTAGCTCCTCTTCAGTCCAATACACTGTACTTGCTGGGAACAGACGCGAGTGTTATTTGCATTGTGTATGGCAATGTGAGCGCAATAGTGACTTTCCTTACCAAAAAACAACTCTTGCTCGTAGGACCAGAAACTGCATGTGATTCAACTCCATTTAAAATTGGGAAACAAATGCCAACTCGCCTTACAAGAAACACACTCTGCTTTTGAGAATAGGGCACACACCTACTCTACTGTGTTTCCTATGGGGTCCAAACAGTGAGCTTGCTCAGAACAAATGAAATGTGCTTCCTACACACACGGGTCATATCTAGTTCAACTCTGATTAGGAAACTGACAAGAACAGTAGCTCCTCTTCAGTCCAATACACTATACTTGCTGGGAACAGACACAAGTGCTATTTGCACTGTGTATGACAATGGGAGCGCAATAGTCACTTTTCTTACCAGAAAAAAACTTTTGCTTGTAGGACCAGAAACTGCATGTGATTCAAATCCATTTAGGACTGGGAAGCAAAAGCTAGCTCGCCTTACAAGAAACACACTCTGCTTTTGAGAAAAGAGCACTCTTCTACTCTACTGTGTTTCCTATGGGGTCCGAACAGTGAGCATGCTCAGAACAAAAGAACTGTGCTTCCTATACACACGGGCCATATCTAGTTCAACTCTGCTTAGGAAACTGACAAGAACATTAGATCCCCTTCAGTCCAATACACTGTACTTGCTGGGAATAGACGCGAGTGCTATTTGCACTGTGTACGGCATTGGGTGCACAATAGTGACTCTTTTTTTTACCAGAAAACAACTCTTGCTCGTAGGACCAGAAACTGCATGTGATTCAACCTCACTTAGGACTGGGAAACAAACGCTAGCTTGCCTTACAATAAACAAGCTCTGCTTTTGAGAAAAGGGCACACTTCTACTCTACTGTGTTTCCTATAGGGCCAGAACAGTGAGCTTGCTTAGAACAAAAGAACTGTGCTTCCTGCACACGGGCCATATCTAGTTCAACTCTGCTTAGGAAACTGACGAGAACAGTAGCTCCTCTTCAGTCCAATACACTGTGCTTGCTGGGCACAGACGCGAGTGCTATTTGGACTGTGTACAGCAATGGGAGCACAATAGTGACTCTTCTTACCAGAAAACAACTCTTGCTCGTAGGACCAGAAACTGCATGTGATTCAACTCCATTTAGGATTGGGAAACAAACGCCAGCTCGCCTTACAAGAAACACACTCTGCTTTAGAGAATAGGGCACACATCTACTCTACTGTGTTTCCTATATGGCCAGAAGAGTGAGCTTGCTCAGAACAAAAGAAATGTGCTTCCTACACAAACGGGCCATATCTAGTTCAACTCTGCTTAGGAACCTGACAAGAACAGTAGATCGTCTTCAGTCCAATACACTGTACATGCTGGGAACAAATGCCAGTGCTATTTGCCCTGTGTATGACAATGGGAGCGCAATAGTGACTTTCCTTACCAGAAAACAACTCTTGCTCGTAGGACCAGAAACTGCATGAGATTCAACTCCGTTTCTGACTGGGAAACAAACAATAGCCAGCCTTACAAGAAACACACTCTGCTTTTGAGAAAAGAGCACTCTTGTTCTCTACTATGTGTCCTATGGGTTCCGAACAGTGAGCTTGCTCAGAACAAAAGAACTGTGCTCCCTACGCACACGGGCCATATCTAGTTCAACTCTGCTTAGGAAACTGTCAAGAACAGTAGCTTCTCTTCAGTCCAAATCACTGTACTTGCTGGGAACAGACGCAAGTGCTATTTGCACTGTGTATGTCAATGGGAGCGCAATAGTGACTTTCCTTACCAGAAAACAACTCTTCCTCTTAGGACCAAAAACTGCATGTGATTCAACTCCATTTAGGACTGGGAAACAATCGCTAGCTCGCTTTACAAGAAACACACTCTGCTTTTGAGAAAAGAGCTGTCTTCTACTCTACTGTGTTTCCTATAGGGCCAGTACAGTGAGCTTGCTCAGAACAAAAGAACTGTACTTCCTACACAAATGGCTATATCCAGTTCAATTCTGCTTAGGAAACTGACAAGAACAGTAGCTCCTCTTCAGTCCAATACACTGTACTTGCTGGGAAGAGATGCGAGTGCTATTTGCACTTTGTTTGGCAATGGGAGCGCAATAGTGACTTTCCTTACCAGAAAACAGCTCTTGCGCGTAGGACCAAAAACTGCATGTGATTCAACTCCATTTAGGACTGGGAAACAAATGCTAGCTTGCCTTACAATAAACACACTGTGCTTTTTAGAAAAGAGCACTCTTCTACTCTACTGTGTTTCCTATAATGTCAGTTCAGAGAGGTTGCTCAGAACAAAAGATCTGTGCTTCCTACGCACACGGGCCATATCTAGTTCAACTCTGATTAGGAAACTGACGAGAACAGTAGCTCCTCTTCAGTCCAATACACTGTACTTGCTGGGAACAGATGCGAGTGCAATTTGCACTGTGTACGCCAATGGGAGCACAATAGTGACTCTTCTTACCAGAAAACAACTCTTGCTCTTAGGACCAGTAACTGCATTTGATTCAACTCCATTTAGGACTGGGAAAAAAACACTAGCTCGACTTACAAGAAACACACTCTGCTTTTGAGATAAGAGCACTGCGCAGTGAGCTTGCTCAGAACAAAAGAAATGTACTTCCTGCACACATGGCCATATCTAGTTCAATTCTGCTTAGGAAACTGACAAGCACAGTAGATCCTCTTCAGTGCAATACACTGTACATGCTGGGAAAAGAAGCCAGTGCTATTTGCCCTGTGTATGACAATGGGAGCACAATAGTGACTCTTCTTACCAGAAAACATCTCTTGCTCGTAGGAACAGAAACTGCATGTGATTCAACTCCATTTAGTACTTGGAAACAAACACTAGCTCGCCTTACAAGAAACACACTCTGCTTTTGAGAAAAGAGCACTCTGCTACTCTACTGTGTTTTCTATAGTGCCAGAACAGTGAGCTTGGTCAGAACAAAAGAACTGTGCTTCCTACACACACGGGCTATATCTAGTTCAACTCTGCATAGGAAACTGACAAGAACAGTAGATCCTCTTCATTGCAATACACTGTACATGCTGGGAAAAGACGCGAGTGCTATTTGCCCTGTGTATGACAATGCGAGCCCAATAGTGACTCTTCTTCGCAGAAAACCACTCTTGCTTGTAGGACCAGAAACTGCATGTGATTCAACTCCATTTAGGTCTGGGAAGCAAACGCTATCTAGCCTTACAAGAAACACACTCTGCTTTTGAGAAAAGAGCACTGAGTTTCCTATGGGGTCCGCACAGTGAGCTTGCTCAGAACAAAAGAGCTGTGCTTCCTATACACACGGGCCATATCTAGTTCAACTCTGCTTAGGAAACTGACAAGAACAGTAGCTCCTCTTCAGTCCAATACACTGTACTTGCTGGGAACAGACATGAGTGTTATTTGTGCTGTGAATGGCAAAGGGAGCGCAATAGTGACTTTCCTTACCAGAAAACAATTCTTGCTCGTATGACCAAAAACTGCATGTGATTAAACTCCATTTAGGGGTGGGAAACAAATGCTAGCTCACCTTAAAAGAAACACACTCTGCTTTTGTGAAAAGAGCACTCTTATACTCTACTGTGTTTCCTATAGGGCCAGAACAGTGAGCTAGCTCAGAACAAAAGAACTGTGCTTCCTACACACATGGCCGTATCTAGTTCAATTCTTCTTAGGAAACTGACAAGAACGTTAGCTCCTCTTCATTCCAATACACTGTACTTGCTGGGAACAGACGCGAGGGCTATTTGCATTGTGTATTTCAAAGGGAGCACAATAGTGACACTTCTAACCAGAAAACAACTCTTGCTCGTAGGACCAGGAACTGCATGATATTTCAACTCCATTTAGGACTGGGAAACAATCGCTAGCTCGCCTTACAAGAAACACACTCTGCTTTTGAGAAAAGAGCACTCTTCTCGCTACTGTGTTTCCTATGGGGTTCGAAATGTGAGCTTGCTCAGAACAAAAGAACTGTGCTTCCTACACACACGGGCCATATCTTGTTCAATTCTGCTTAGGAAACTGACAAGAACAGTAGAACCTCTTCAGTCCAACAGACTGTACATGCTGGGAACAGACACCAGTGCTATTTGCCCTGTGTGTGACAATGGGAGCGCAATAGTGACTTTTCTTACCAGAAAACAACTCATGCTCGTATGACCAGAAATTGCATGAGATTCAACTCCATTTAGGACTGGGAAAAAAACGCTTGCTCGCCTTACAAGAAACACACTTTGATTTTGAGAAAAGAGCACTCTTCTACTCTACTGTGTTTCCTATGGGGTCCGAACAATTAGCTTGCTCAGAACAAAAGAACTGTGCTTCCTACACTCACGGGCCATATCTAGTTCAACTCTACTTTAGAAACTGAAAAGAACAGTAGATCCTCTTCAGTCCAATACGCTGTACATGCTGGGTACAGACGCCAGTGCTATTTGCACTGTGTATGGCAATGGGAGCGCAATAGTGACTCTTCTTACCAGAAAACATCTCTTGCTCGTATTACCAGAAACTGCATGTGATTCAACTCCATTTAGGATTGGGAAACAAACGCTAGCTCGCCTTACAAGAAACACACTCTGTTTTTGGGAAAAGAGCACTCTTCTACTCTACTGTGTTTCCTATGGGATCCAAACAGTGAGCTTGCTCAGAACAAAAGAACTGTGCTTCCTACACACACGGGACATATCTAGTTCATATTTGTTTAGGAAACTGACAAGAACAGTAGCTCCTCATCAGTCCAATACACTGTACTTGCTGGGAACAGACGCGAGTGCTATTTGCACTGTGTATGGCAATGGAGAGCAATAGTGACTTTCCTTACCAGAAAACAACTCTTGCTCGTAGGAACTGAAACTGCATTTGATTCAAGTACATTTAGTACTGGGAAACAAACGCTAGCTCGCCTTACAAGAAACACACTCTGCTTTTGAGGAAAGAGCACTCTTCTACTCTGCTGTGTTTCCTATAGGGCCAGAACAGTGAGCTTGCTCAGAACAAAGAACTGTGCTTCCTAAACACATGGGCCATATCTAGTTCAACTCTGCTTAGGAAACTGACAAGAACAGTAGCTCCTCTTCAGTCCAATACACTGTACTTGCTGGGAACAGACGCGAGTGTTATTTGCATTGTGTATGGCAATGGGAGCGCAATAGTGACTTTCCTTACCAAAAAACAACTCTTGCTCGTAGGACCAGAAACTGCATGTGATTCAACTCCATTTAAAATTGGGAAACAAAAGCTAGCTCGCCTTACAAGAAACACACTCTGCTTTTGAGAATAGGGCACACACCTACTCTACTGTGTTTCTTATGGGGTCCAAACAGTGAGCTTGCTCAGAACAAATGAAATGTGCTTCCTACACACACGGGTCATATCTAGTTCAACTCTGATTAGGAAACTGACAAGAACAGTAGCTCCTCTTCAGTCCAATACACTATACTTGCTGGGAACAGACACAAGTGCTATTTGCACTGTGTATGACAATGGGAGCGCAATAGTCACTTTTCTTACCAGAAAAAAACTTTTGCTTGTAGGACCAGAAACTGCATGTGATTCAACTCCATTTAAAATTGGGAAGCAAAAGCTAGCTCGCCTTACAAGAAACACACTCTGCTTTTGAGAAAAGAGCACTCTTCTACTCTACTGTGTTTCCTATGGGGTCCGAACAGTGAGCATGCTCAGAACAAAAGAACTGTGCTTCCTATACACACGGGCCATATCTAGTTCAACTCTGCTTAGGAAACTGACAAGAACATTAGATCCCCTTCAGTCCAATACACTGTACTTGCTGGGAATAGACGCGAGTGCTATTTGCACTGTGTACGGCATTGGGAGCACAATAGTGACTCTTTTTTTTACCAGAAAACAACTCTTGCTCGTAGGACCAGAAACTGCATGTGATTCAACCTCACTTAGGACTGGGAAACAAACGCTAGCTTGCCTTACAATAAACAAGCTCTGCTTTTGAGAAAAGGGCACACTTCTACTCTACTGTGTTTCCTATAGGGCCAGAACAGTGAGCTTGCTTAGAACAAAAGAACTGTGCTTCCTACACACGGGACATATCTAGTTCAACTCTGCTTAGGAAACTGACGAGAACAGTAGCTCCTCTTCAGTCCAATACACTGTGCTTGCTGGGCACAGACGCGAGTGCTATTTGGACTGTGTACTGCAATGGGAGCACAATAGTGACTCTTCTTACCAGAAAACAACTCTTGCTCGTAGGACCAGAAACTGCATGTGATTCAACTCCATTTAGGATTGGGAAACAAACGCCAGCTCGCCTTACAAGAAACACACTCTGCTTTAGAGAATAGGGCACACATCTACTCTACTGTGTTTCCTATATGGCCAGAAGAGTGAGCTTGCTCAGAACAAAAGAAATGTGCTTCCTACACACACGGGCCATATCTAGTTCAACTCTGCTTAGGAACCTGACAAGAACAGTAGATCGTCTTCAGTCCAATACACTGTACATGCTGGGAACAAATGCCAGTGCTATTTGCCCTGTGTATGACAATGGGAGCGCAATAGTGACTCTTCTTACCAGAAAAAACTCTTGCTCGTAGGACCAGAAACTGCATGTGATTCAAATCCATTTAACGGGGAAACAAACGCTAGCTTGCCTTACAAGAAACACTCTCTGTTTTGAGAAAAGAGTACTCTTCTACTCTACTGTGTTTCCTATAGGGCCAGAACAGTGAGCTTGCTCAGAACAAAAGAACTGTGCTTCCTACACACACGGGCCATATCTAGTTCAACTCTGCTTAGGAAACTGACAAGAACAGGAGATCCTCTTCAGTCCAATACACTGTACATGCTGGGAACAGACGCTAGTGCTATTTGCACTGTGTATGGCAAAAGGAGCACAATAGTGACTTTCCTTACCAGAAAACAACTCTTGCTCGTAGGACCAGAAACTGCATGAGATTCAACTCCGTTTCTGACTGGGAAACAAACAATAGCCAGCCTTACAAGAAACACACTCTGCTTTTGAGAAAAGAGCACTCCTGTTCTCTACTATGTGTCCTATGAGTTCCGAACAGTGAGCTTGCTCAGAACAAAAGAACTGTGCTCCCTACGCACACGGGCCATATCTAGTTCAACTCTGCTTAGGAAACTGACAAGAACAGTAGCTCCTCTTCAGTCCAAAACACTGTAATTGCTGGGAACAGACGCAAGTGCTATTTGCACTGTGTATGTCAATGGGAGCGCAATAGTGACTTTCCTTACCAG
Source organism: Peromyscus eremicus (assembly GCF_949786415.1). Classification (NCBI taxonomy): domain Eukaryota; kingdom Metazoa; phylum Chordata; class Mammalia; order Rodentia; family Cricetidae; genus Peromyscus; species Peromyscus eremicus. The sequence continues at coordinate 44,805 of NW_026735775.1, read as the reverse complement.
AAAACAACTCTTGTTCGTAGGACCAGAAACTGCATGTGATTCAACTCCATTTAGGACTGGGAAACAATCGCTAGCTCGCTTTACAAGAAACACACTCTGCTTTTGAGAAAAGAGCTGTCTTCTACTCTACTGTGTTTCCTATAGGGCCAGTACAGTGAGCTTGCTCAGAACAAAAGAACTGTACTTCCTACACAAATGGCTATATCCAGTTCAATTCTGCTTAGGAAACTGACAAGAACAGTAGCTCCTCTTCAGTCCAATACACTGTACTTGCTGGGAAGAGATGCGAGTGCTATTTGCACTTAGTTTGGCAATGGGAGCGCAATAGTGACTTTCCTTAACAGAAAACAGCTCTTGCGCGTAGGACCAAAAACTGCATGTGATTCAACTCCATTTAGGACTGGGAAACAAACGCTAGCTTGCCTTACAAGAAACACACTGTGCTTTTTAGAAAAGAGCACTCTTCTACTCTACTGTGTTTCCTATAATGTCAGTACAGAGAGGTTGCTCAGAACAAAAGATCTGTGCTTCCTACACACACGGGCCATATCTAGTTCAACTCTGATTAGGAAACTGACGAGAACAGTAGCTCCTCTTCAGTCCAATACACTGTACTTGCTGGGAACAGATGCGAGTGCAATTTGCACTGTGTACGGCAATGGGAGCACAATAGTGACTCTTCTTACCAGAAAACAACTCTTGCTCTTAGGACCAGTAACTGCATTTGATTCAACTCCATTTAGGACTGGGAAAAAAAACACTAGCTCGACTTACAAGAAACACACTCTGCTTTTGAGATAAGAGCACTGAGTTTCCTATGGGGTCTGCACAGTGAGCTTGCTCAGAACAAAAGAAATGTACTTCCTGCACACATGGCCATATCTAGTTCAATTCTGCTTAGGAAACTGACAAGCACAGTAGATCCTCTTCAGTGCAATACACTGTACATGCTGGGAAAAGAAGCCAGTGCTATTTGCCCTGTGTATGACAATGGGAGCACAATAGTGACTCTTCTTACCAGAAAACATCTCTTGCTCGTAGGAACAGAAACTGCATGAATTTCAACTCCATTTAGTACTTGGAAACAAACACTAGCTCGCCTTACAAGAAACACACTCTGCTTTTGAGAAAAGAGCACTCTGCTACTCTACTGTGTTTTCTATAGTGCCAGAACAGTGAGCTTGGTCAGAACAAAAGAACTGTGCTTCCTACACACACGGGCTATATCTAGTTCAACTCTGCATAGGAAACTGACAAGAACAGTAGATCCTCTTCAGTCCAATACACTGTACATGCTGGGAAAAGACGCGAGTGCTATTTGCCCTGTGTATGACAATGCGAGCGCAATAGTGACTCTTCTTCGCAGAAAACCACTCTTGCTTGTAGGACCAGAAACTGCATGTGATTAAACTCCATTTAGGGGTGGGAAACAAATGCTAGCTCACCTTACAAGAAACACACTCTGCTTTTGAGAAAAGAGCACTCTTATACTCTACTGTGTTTCCTATAGGGCCAGAACAGTGAGCTAGCTCAGAACAAAAGAACTGTGCTTCCTACACACATGGCCGTATCTAGTTCAATTCTTCTTAGGAAACTGACAAGAACGTTAGCTCCTCTTCATTCCAATACACTGTACTTGCTGGGAACAGACGCAAGGGCTATTTGCATTGTGTATTTCAAAGGGAGCGCAATAGTGACACTTCTAACCAGAAAACAACTCTTGCTCGTAGGACCAGGAACTGCATGTGTATTTCAACTCCATTTAGGACTGGGAAACAATCGCTAGCTCGCCTTACAAGAAACACACTCTGCTTTTGAGAAAAGAGCACTCTTCTCCCTACTGTGTTTCCTATGGGGTTCGAAATGTGAGCTTGCTCAGAACAAAAGAACTGTGCTTCCTACACACACGGGCCATATCTTGTTCAATTCTGCTAAGGAAACTGACAAGAACAGTAGAACCTCTTCAGTCCAACAGACTGTATATGCTGGGAACAGACACCAGTGCTATTTGCCCTGTGTGTGACAATGGGAGCGCAATAGTGACTTTTCTTACCAGAAAACAACTCTTGCTCGTATGACCAGAAACTGCATGTGATTCAACTCCATTTAGGACTGGGAAAAAAACGCTTGCTCGCCTTACAAGAAACACACTTTGCTTTTGAGAAAAGAGCACTCTTCTACTCTACTGTGTTTCCTATGGGGTCCGAACAATTAGCTTGCTCAGAACAAAAGAACTGTGCTTCCTACACACACGGGCCATATCTAGTTCAACTCTACTTTGGAAACTGAAAAGAACAGTAGATCCTCTTCAGTCCAATACGCTGTACATGCTGGGTACAGACGCCAGTGCTATTTGCACTGTGTATGGCAATGGGAGCGCAATAGTGACTCTTCTTACCAGAAAACATCTCTTGCTCGTAGGACCAGAAACTGCATGTGATTCAACTCCATTTAGGATTGGGAAACAAACGCTCGCTCGCCTTACAAGAAACACACTCTGTTTTTGAGAAAAGAGCACTCTTCTACTCTACTGTGTTTCCTATGGGATCCAAACAGTGAGCTTGCTCAGAACAAAAGAACTGTGCTTCCTACACACACGGGACATATCTAGTTCATATTTGTTTAGGAAACTGACAAGAACAGTAGCTCCTCATCAGTCCAATACACTGTACTTGCTGGGAACAGACGCGAGTGCTATTTGCACTGTGTATGGCAATGGAGAGCAATAGTGACTTTCCTTACCAGAAAAAAACTCTTGCTCGTAGGAACGGAAACTGCATGTGATTCAACTCCATTTAGGACTGGGAAACAAACTCTAGCTCTCCTTACAAGAAACACACTCTGCTTTTGAGGAAAGAGCACTGTTCTACTCTACTGTGTTTCCTATAGGGCCACAACAGTGAGTTTGCTGAGTACAAAAGAAATGTGCTTCCTACACACATGGGCCATATCTAGTTCAACTCTGCTTAGGAACCTGACAAGAACAGTAGATCCTCTTCAGTCCAATACACTGTACATGCTGGGTACAGAGGCCAGTGCTATTTGCCCTGAGTATGACAATGGGAGCGCAATAGTGACTCTTATTACCAGAAAAAACTCTTGCTCGTTGAACCAGAAACTGCATGTGATTCAACTACATTCAGGACTGCGAAACAAACGCTCACTCGCCTTACAAGAAACACACTCTGCTTTTGAGAAAAGACCACTCTTCTACTCTACTGTGTTTCTTATAGGGCCAAAACAGTGACCTTGCTCAAAACAAAAGAACTGTGCTTCCTACACACACGGGCCATATCTAGTTCAATTCTGCTTAGGAAACTGACAAGAACAGTAGATCCTCTTCCGTCCAATACACTGTACATGCTGTGTACAGACGCCAGTGCTATTTGCACTGTGTATGGCAATGGGAGAGCAATAGTGACTCTTCTTACCAGAAAACATCCCTTGCTCGTAGAACCAGAAACTGCATGTTATTCAACTCCATTTAGGACTGGGAAACAAACGCTAGCTCGCCTTACAAGAAACACACTCTGCTTTTGAGAAAAGAGCACTCTTCTACTCTACTGTGTTTCCTATGTGGTCCAAACAGTGAGGTTGCTCATAACAAAAGAACTGTGCGTCCTACATACACGGGCCATATCTAGTTCAATTCTGCTTAGGAAACTGACACGAACAGTAGATCCTCTTCAGTCCAATACACTGTACATGCTGGGTACAGACGCCAGTGCTATTTGCACAGTGTATGGCAATGGGAGCACAATAGTGACTCTTCTTACCAGAAAACAACTCTTGCTCGTAGTACCAGAAACTGCATGTGATTCAACTCCATTTAGGACTGGGAAACAAACGCTATCTCGCCTTACAAGAAAAACGCTCTGCTTTTGAGAAAAGAGCACTCTTCTACTCTACTGTGTTTCCTATGGGGTCCAAACAGTGAGCTTGCTCAGAACAAAAGAACTGTGCTTCCTACGCACTCGGCCCATATCTAGTTCAATTCTGCTTAGGAAACTGACAAGAACAGTAGATCCTCTTCAGTCCAATACACTGAACTTGCTGGGAACAGACGCAAGTGCTATTTGCACTGTGTATGTCAATGTATGCGCAAGAGTGACTTTCCTTACCAGAAAACAACTCTTGCTCGTAGGAATGGAAACTGCATGTGATTCAACTCCATTTAGGACTGTGAAACAAAGGCAGCTCGCCTTACAGAAAACACACTCTGTTTTTGAGGAAAGAGCACTCTTCTGCTCTACTGTGTTTCCTGTATGGCCAGAACAGTGAGCTTGCTGAGTACAAAAGAACTGTGCTTCCTACACACATGGGCCATATCTAGTTCAACTCTGCTTAGGAAACTGACAAGAACAGTAGCTCCTCTTCAGTCCAATACACTGTACTTGCTGGGAACAGACACGAGGACTATTTGCATTGTGTATGGCAAAGGGAGCGCAATAGTGACTCTTCTAACCAGAAAACAGCTCTTGCTCGTAGGACCAGAAACTGCATGTGTACTTCAACTCCATTTAGGACTGGGAAACAAACGCTAGCTCGCCTTACAAAAAACACACTCTGCTTTTGAGAAAAGAGCACTCTTATACTCTACTGTGTTTTCTATGGGGTCCGAACAGTGAGCTTGCTGAGAACAAACGAACTGTGCTTCCTACACACACGGGCCATATCTAGTTCAACTCTGCTTAGGAAACTGACAAGAACAGTAGCTCCTCTTCAGTCCAATACACTGTACTTGCTGGGAACAGACGCTAGTGCTATTTGCACTGTGTATGGCAAAGGGAGCGCAATGGTGACTCTTCTTACCAGAAAACAACTCTTGCTCGTAGGACCAGAAACTGCATGTTTATTTCATCTCCATTTAGGACTGGGAAACAAACTCTAGCTAGCCTTACAAGAAACACACTCTGCTTTTGAGAAAAATGCACTCTTCTACTCTACTGTGTTTCCTATGGGGTTCGAAATGTGAGCTTGCTCAGAACAAAAGAACTGTGCTTCCTACACACATGGGCCATATCTTTTTCAATTCTGCTTAGGAAACTGACAAGAACAGTAGAACCTCTTCAGTCCAATAGACTGTACATGCAGGGAAGAGGCGCCAGTGCTATTTGCCCTGTGTGTGACAATGGGAGCGCAATAGTGACTCTTCTTACCAGAAAACAACTCTTGCTCGTATGACCAGAACTGCATGTGACTCAACTCCATTTAGGACTGGGAAACAAACTCTAGGTCGCCTTACAAGAAAGACACTCTGCTTTTGAGAAAAGAGCACTCTTCTACTCTACTGTGTTTCCTATGGGGTCCGAACAGTGAGCTTGCTCAGAACAAAAGAACTGTGCTTCCTACACACACGGGCCATATCTAGTTCAACTCTGCTTAGGAACTGAAAAGAATACTAGCTCCTCTTCAGTCCAATACACTGTAATTGATTGGAACAGACACAAGTGTTATTTGTACTGTGTATGGCAATGGGAGCGCAATAGTGACTCTTCTTACCAAAAAATAACTCAACTCGTAGGACCTGAAACTGCATGTGATTCAAATTCATTTAAGACTGGAAACAGAAGCTAGCTCGCCTTACTGAAGCACACTCTGCTTTTGAGAAAAGAGCACTCTTCTTCTCTACTATGTGTCCTATGGGTTCCGAACAGTGAGCTTCCTCAGAACAAAAGAACTGTGCTTCCTACGCACTCGGCCCATATCTAGTTCAATTCTGCTTAGAAAACTGACAAGAACAGTAGATCCTCTTCAGTCCAATACACTGTACTTGCTGGGAACAGACGCAAGTGCTATTTGCACTGTGTATGTCAATGGGAGCGCAATAGTGACTTTCCTTACCAGAAAACAACTCTTGCTCAAAGGAACAAAAACTGCATGTGATTCAACTCCATTTAGGACTGGGAAGGAAACGCTAGGTCGCCTTACACTAAACACACTCGGCTTTTGAGAAAAGAGCACTCATCTACTCTACTGTGTTTCCTATGGGGTCCGAACAGTGAGCTTGCTCAGAACAAAAGTACTGTGCTTCTTACACACACGGGCCTTATCTAGTTCAACTCTGCTTAGGAAACTGACGAGAACAGTAGCTCCTCTTCAATCCAATACATTGTACTTACTGGGAACAGACGCGAGTGCTATTTGCACTGTGTACGGCAATGGGAGCACAATAGTGACTCTTCTTACAAGAAACAACTCTTGCTCGTAGGACCAGAAACTGCATTTGATTCAATCCACTTAGGACTGGGAAACAAACACTAGCTCACCTTATAAGAAACACGCTCTGCTTTTGAGAATAGGGCACACATCTACTCTACTGTGTTTCCTATGGGGTCCAAACAGTGAGCTTGCTGAGAACAAAAGAACTGTGCTTCCTACACACATGGGCCATATCTAGTTCAACTCTGCTTAGGAAACTGACAAGAACAGTAGCTCCTCTTCATTCCAATACGCTCTACTTGCTGGGAACAGACGCGAGGGCTATTTGCATTGTGTATGGCAAAGGGAGCACAATAGTGACACTCTAACCAGAAAATAACTCTTGCTCGTAGGACCAGAAACTGCATGTGTATTTCAACTCCATTTAGGACTGGGAAACAAACGGTAGCCTGCCTTACAAGAAACATACTCTTCTTTTGAGAATAAGGCACACATCTACTCTACTGTGTTTCCTATGGGGTCCAAACAGTGAGCTTGCTCAGAACAAAAGAATTGTGCTTCCTACACACACAGGTCATATCTAGTTCAACTCTGGTTAGGAAACTGACAAAAATAGTAGCTCCTCTTCAGTCCAATACACTGTACTTGCTGGGAACAGACGCAAGGGCTATTTGCACTGTGTATGACAATGGGAGCACAATAGTGACTCTTCTTACAAGAAAAAACTCTTGCTCGTAGGACCAGAAACTGCAGGTGATTCAACTCCATTTAGGACTGGGAAACAAACGCTAGCTCGCCTTACAAGAAACACACTCTGCTTTTGAGAAAAGAGCACTCTTCTGCACTACTGTGTTTTTTATGGGGTCCGAACAGTGAGCTTGCTGAGAACAAAAGAACTGTGCTTCCTACACACACAGGCCATATCTAGTTCAACTCTGCTTAGGAACCTGAGTAGAACAGTAGCTCCTATTCAGTCCAATACACTGTACATGCTGGGAACAGACGGCAGTGCTATTTGCCCTGTGTATGACAAAGGGAGCGCAATAATGACTCTTCTTACCAGAAAACTACTCTTGCTCGTAGGACCAGTAACTGGATGTGATTCAACTCCATTTAGGATTGGGAAACAAACTCTAGCTCGCCTTACAAGAAACACACTCTGCTTTTGAGAAAAGAGCACTCTTCTACTCTACAGTGTTTCCTATGGGATCCAAACAGTGAGCTTGCTCAGAACAAAAGAACTGTGCTTCCTACACACGGGCCATATCTAGATCAAATTTGCTTAGGAAACTGAAAAGAACAGTAGCTCCTCTTCAGTCCAATGCACTGTACTTGATTGGAAATGACGCAAGTGCTATTTGCACTGTGTATGGCAATGGGAGCGCAATAGTGACTCTTCTCACCAAAAAACAACTCTACTCGTAGGAACAGAAACTGCATGTGATTCAACTTCATTTACGACTGGGAAACAAAAGCTAGCTCGCCTTACAAGAAACACACTCTGCTTTTGAGAAAAGAGCACTCTTCTGCTCTACTGTGTTTTTTATGGGGTCCGAACAGTGAGCTTGCTGAGAACAAAAGAACTGTGCTTCCTTCACACACAGGCCATATCTAGTTCAACTCTGCTTAGGAACCTGACTAGAACAGTAGCTCCTCTTCAGTCCAATACACTGTACATGCTGGGAACAGAGGCCAGTGCTATTTGCCCTGAGTATGAAAATGGGAGCGCAATAGTGACTCTTATTACCAGAAAAAACTCTTGCTCGTAGGACCAGAAACTGCATGTGATTCAACTCCATTTAGGACTGGGAAACAAACGTGAGCTCGCCTTACAAGAAACACACTCTGCTTTTGAGAAAAGAGCACTCTTCTAATCTACTGTTTTTCCTATAGGGCCAGAACAGTGAGCTTGCTCAGAACAAAAGAACTGTGCTTCCTACACACACGGGCCATATCTAGTTCAATTCTGCTTAGGAAACTAACAAGAACAGTAGCTCCTTTTCAGTCCAATACACTGTACTTGCTGGGAACAGACGCGAGTGCTATTTGCACTGTGTGGTAAAGGGAGCGCAATAGTGACTTTCCTTACCAGAAAACATCTATTGCTCGTAGGAACGGAAACTGCATGTGATTCAAATCCATTTAGGACTGCGAAGCAAACACTAGCTCGCCTTACAAAAAACACACTCTGATTTTCAGAAAAGAGCACTCTTCTACTCTACTGTGTTTCCTATAGGGCCAGAACAGTGAGCTTGCTGAGTACAAAAGAACTGTGCTTCCTACACACATGGGCCATATCTAGTTCAACTCTGCTTAGGAAACTGACAAGAACATTAGCTCCTCTTCAGTCCAATACACTGTACATGATGGGAACAGACGCGAGGGCTATTTGCACTGTGTATGGCAAAGGGAGCACAATAGTGACTCTTCTTACCAGAAAACAACTATTGCTCATAGGACCAGAAACTGCATGTGTATTTCAACTCCATTTAGGACTTGGAAACAAACGCTAGCTGGCCTTACAAGAAACACACTCTGCTTTTGAGAAAAATGCACTCTTCTACTCTACTGTGTTTCCTATGGGGTCTGAACAGTGAGCTTGTTCAGAAAAAATTAACTGTGCTTCCTACACACACGGGCCATATCTAGTTCAAGTCTGCTTAGGAAACTGACAAGAACAGTAGCACCTCTTCAGTCCAATAGGCTGTACTTGCTGGGAACAGACGCGAGTGCTATTTGCACTGTGTAAGGCAATGGGAGCACAATAGTGACTCTTCTTACAAGAAAACAACTCTTGCTCGTAGGACCAGAAACTGCATTTGATTCAATCCACTTAGGACTGGGAAACAAACGCTAGCTCGCCTTACAAGAAACACTTTCTGCTTTTGAGAATAGGGCACACATCTACTCTACTGTGTTTCCTATGGGGTCCAAACAGTGAGCTTGCTCAGAACAAAAGAACTGTGCTTCCTACACACACAGGTCATATCTAGTTCAACTCTGCTTAGGAAACTGACAAAAACAGTAGCTCCTCTTCAGTCCAATACACTGTACTTGCTGGGAACAGACGCGAGGGCTATTTGCACTGTGTATGACAATGGGAGCAGAATAGTGACTCTTCTTACCAGAAAGCAACTCTTGCTCGTAGGACCAGAATCTGCATGTGATTCAACTCCATTTAGGACTGGGAAACAAACGCCAGCTTGCCTTACAAGAAACATACTCTGCTTTTGAGAAAAGAGCACTCTTCTACTCTACTGTGTTTCCAATGGGATCGAAACAGTGAGCCTGCTCAGAACAAAAGAACTGTGCTTCCTACACACACGGGCCATATCTAGTTCAAATTTGGTTAAGAAACTGACAAGAACAGTAGATCCTCTTCAGTCCAATACACTCTACATGCTGGGAAGAGAGGCCAGTGCTATTTGCCCTGAGTATGACAATGGGAGCACAATAGTGACTCTTATTACCAGAAAAAACTCTTGCTCGTAGGACCAGAAACTGCATGTGATTCAACTCCATTTAGGACTGGGAAACAAACGCTAGCTCGCCTTACAAGAAACACACTCTGCTTATGAGAAAAGAGCACTCTTCTACTCTACTGTGTTTCCTATAGGGCCAGAACAGTGAGCTTGCTCAGAACAAAAGAACTGTGCTTCCTACACACACGGGCCATATCTAGTTTTAATTCTGCTTAAGAAACTGACAAGAACAGTAGCTCCTCTTCAGTCCAATACACTGTACATGCTGTGTACAGACGCCAGTGCTACTTGAACTGTGTATGGCAATGGGAGCGCAATAGTGACTCTTCTTACCAGAAAACATCCCTTGCTCGTAGGACCAGAAACTGCATGTGATTCAACTCCATGTAGGACTCGGAATCAAACGCTAGCTCGCCTTACGATAAACACACTCTGCTTTTGAGAAAAGAGCACTCTTCTACTCTACTGTGTTTCCTATGGGGTCCAAACAGTGAGCTTGCTCAGAACAAAAGAACTGTGCTTCCTACATACACGGGCCATATCTAGTTCAATTCGGCTTAGGAAACTGACAAGAACAGTAGCTCCTCTTCAGTCCAATACACTGTACTTGCTGGGAACAGACGCGAGTGCTATTTGCACTGTGTATGGCAAAGGGAGCACAATAGTGACTTTCCTTACCAGAAAACAACTATTGCTCGTAGGAACGGAAACTGCATGATATTCAAAATCCATTTAGGACTGCGAAACAAACGCTAGCTCGCCTTACAAAAAAACACACTCTGCTTTTGAGGAAAGAGCACACTTCTACTCTACTATGTTTCCTATAGGGGACAGAACAGTGAGCTTGCTGAGTACAAAAGAAATGTGCTTCCTTCACACATGGGCCATATCTAGTTCAACTCTGCTTAGGAACCTGACAAGAACAGTAGATCATCTTCAGTCCAATACACTGTACTTGCTGAGAACAGACGCGAGGGCTATTTGCACTGTGTATTGCAAAGGGAGCACAATAGTGACTCTTCTTACCAGAAAACAACTCTTGCTCGTAGGACCAGAAACTGTATGTGATTCAACTCCATTTAGGACTGGGAAACAAACGCTAGCTCGCCTTACAAGAAACACACTCTGCTTTTGAGAAAAGAGCACTCTTCTACTCTACTGTGTTTCCTATGGGGTCCAAACAGTGAGCTTGCTCAGAACAAAAGAACTGTGCTTCCTACACACACGGGCCATATCTAGTTCAATTCTGCTTAGGAAACTAACAAGAACAGTAGCTCCTATTCAGTCCAATACACTGTACTTGCTGGGAACAGACGCGAGTGCTATTTGCACTGTGAATGGCAATGGGAACGCAATAGTGACTTTCCTTACCAGAAAAAAACTCTTGCTCGTAGGAACGGAAACTGCATGTGATTCAACTCCATTTAGGACTGCGAAACAAAGGCTAGCTCGCCTTACAAAAAACACACTCTGTTTTTGAGGAAAGAGCACTCTTCTACTCTACTGTGTTTCCTATAAGGCCAGAACAGTGAGCTTGCTGAGTACAAAAGAACTGAGCTTCCTACACACATGGGCCATATCTAGTTCAACTCTGCTTAGGAAACTGAAAAGAACAGTAGCTCCTCTTCAGTCCAATGCACTGTACTTGCTGGGAACAGACGCGAGGGCTTTTTGCATTGTGTATGGCAAAGGGAGCGCAATAGTGACTCTTCTAACCAGAAAACAACTCTTGCTCGTAGGACCAGAAACTGCATGTGTATTTCAACTCCAGTTAGGACTGCTAAACAAACACTGGCTCACCTTACAAGAAACACACTCTGCTTTTGAGAAAAGAGCACTCTTCTACTCTACTGTGTTTTCTATGGGGTCCGAACAGTGAGCTTGCTGAGTACAAAAGAACTGAGCTTCCTACACACATGGGCCATATCTAGTTCAACTCTGCTTAGGAAACTGACAAGAACAGTAGCTCCTCTTCAGTCCAATACACTGTACTTGCTGGGAACAGACGCGAGGGCTATTTGCACTGTGTATGGCAAAGGGAGCGCAATAGTGACTCTTCTTACCAGAAAACAACTCTTGCTCTTAGGACCAGAAACTGCATGTGTATTTCATCTCCATTTAGGACTGGGAAACAAACGCTAGCTCGCCTTACAAGAAACACACTCTGCTTTTGAGAAAAATGCACTCTTCTACTCTACTGTGTTTCCTATGGGGTTCGAAATGTGAGCTTGCTCAGAACAAAAGAACTGTGCTTCCTACACACATGGGCCATATCTTGTTCAATTCTGCTTAGGAAACTGACAAGAACAGTAGAACCTCTTCAGTCCAATAGACTGTACATGCTGGGAAGAGACGCCAGTGCTATTTGCCCTGTGTGTGACAATGGGAGCACAATAGTGACTCTTCTTACCAGAAAACAACTCTTGCTTGTATGACCAGAAACTGCATGTGATCCAACTCTATTTAGGACTGCGAAACAAAGGCTAGCTCTCCTTACAAAAAACACACTCTGTTTTTGAGGAAAGAGCACTCTTCTACTCTACTGTGTTTCCTATAGGGCCAGAACAGTGAGCTTGCTGAGTACAAAAGAACTGAGCTTCCTACACACATGGGCCATATCTAGTTCAACTCTGCTTAGGAAACTGACAAGAACAGTAGCTCCTCTTCAGTCCAATACACTGTACTTGCTGGGAACAGACGCGAGGGCTTTTTGCATTGTGTATGCCAAAGGAGCGCAATAGTTACTCTTCTAACCAGAAAACAACTCTTGCTTGTAGGACCAGAAACTGCATGTGTATTTCAACTCCATTTAGGACTGGGAAACAAACGCTAGCTCACCTTACAAGAAACACACTCTGCTTTTGAGAAAAGAGCACTCTTCTACTCTACTGTGTTTTCTATGGGGTCCGAACAGTGAGCTTGCTGAGAACAAAAGAACTGTAATCCTACACACACAGGCCATATCTAGTTCAACTCTGCTTAGGAAACTGACAAGAAGAGTAGCTCCTCCTCAGTCCAATACACTGTACTTGATGGGAACAGACTCGAGGGCTATTTGCACTGTGTATGGCAAAGGGAGCGCAATAGTGACTCTTCTTACCAGAAAACAGCTCTTGCTCATAGGACCAGAAACTGCATGTGTATTTCATCTCCATTTAGGACTGGGAAACAAACTCTAGCTCGCCTTACAAGAAACACACTCTGCTTTTGAGAAAAATGCACTCTTCTACTCTACTGTGTTTCCTATGGGGTTCGAAATGTGAGCTTGCTCAGAACAAAAGAACTGTGCTTCCTACACACACGGGCCATATCTTGTTCAATTCTGCTTAGGAAACTGACAAGAACAGTAGAACCTCTTCAGTCCAATAGACTGTACATGCTGGGAAGAGACGCCAGTGCTATTTGCCCTGTGTGTGACAATGGGAGCACAATAGTGACTCTTCTTACCAGAAAACAACTCTTGCTCATATGACCAGAAACTGCATGTTATTCAACTCCATTTAGGACTGGGAAACAAATGCTAGATCGCCTTACAAGAAACACACTCTGCTTTTGAGAAAAGAGCACTCTTTTACTCTACTGTGTTTCCGATGGGGTCTGAACAGTGAGCTTGCTGAGAACAAAAGAACTGTGCTTCCTACACACACGGGCCATATCTCGTTCAATTCTGCTTAGGAAACTGACAAGAACAGTAGCTCCTCTTCATTCCAATACACTGTACTTGCTGGGAACAGACGCGAGTGCTATTTGCACTGTGTATGGCAAAGGGAGCGCAAAAGTGACTTTCCTTACCAGAAAACAACTATTGCTCGTAGGAACGGAAACTGCATGTGATTCAACTCCATTTAGGACTGCGAAACAAAGGCTAGCTCGCCTTACAAAAAACACACTCTGCTTTTGAGGAAAGAGCACTCTTCTACTCTACTGTGTTTCCTATAGGGCCAGAACAGTGAGCTTGCTGAGTACAAAAGAAATGTGCTTCCTACACACATGGGCCATATCTAGTTCAACTCTGCTTAGGAAACTGACAAGAACAGTAGATCCTCTTCAGTCCAATACACTGTACTTGCTGAGAACAGACACGAGGGCTATTTGCACTGTGTATGGCAAAGGGAGCACAATAGTGACTCTTCTTACCAGAAAACAACTCTTGCTCGTAGGACCAGAAACTGCATGTGATTCAACTCCATTTACAACTGGGAAACAAACGCTAGCTCGCCTTACAAGAAACACACTCTGCTTTTGAGAAAAGAGCACTCTTCTACTCTTCTGTTTTTCCTATGGGGTCCAAACAGTGAGCCTGCTCAGAACAAAAGAACTGTGCTTCCTACACACACGGGCCATATCTAGTTCAATTCTGCTTAGGAAACTGACAAGAGCAGTAGCTCCTCTTCAGTCCAATACACTGTACTTGCTGGGAACAGACGCGAGGGCTTTTTGCATTGTGTATGGCAAAGGGAGCACAATAGTGACTCTTCTAACCAGAAAACAACTCTTGCTCGTAGGACCAGAAACTGCATGTGTATTTCAACTCCATTTAGGACTGGGAAACAAACACTAGCTCACCTTACAAGAAACACACTCTGCTTTTGAGGAAAGAGCACTCTTCTACTCTACTGTGTTTTCTATGGGGTCCGAACAGTGAGCTTGCTGAGTACAAAAGAAATGTGCTTCCTACACACATGGGCCATATCTAGTTCAACTCTGCTTAGGAAACTGACAAGAACAGTAGATCCTCTTCAGTCCAATACACTGTACTTGCTGAGAACAGACGCGAGGGCTATTTGCACTGTGTATGGCAAAGGGAGCACAATAGTGACTCTTCTTACCAGATAAAAACTCTTGCTCGTAGGACCAGAAACTGCATGTGTATTTCAACTCCATTTAGGACTGGGAAACAAACGCTAGCTGGCCTTACAAGAAACACACTCTGCTTTTGAGAAAAATGCACACTTCTACTCTACTGTGTTTCCTATGGGGTCCGAACAGTGAGCTTGCTCAGAACAAATGAACTGTGCTTCCTACACACACGGGCCATATCTAGTTCAAGTCTGCTTAGGAAACTGACAAGAACAGTAGCTCCTCTTCAGTCCAATACACTGTACTTGCAAGGAACAGACGCGAGGGCTTTTTGCATTGTGTATGGCAAAGGGAGCGCAATAGTGACTCTTCTAACCAGAAAACAACTCTTGCTTGTAGGACCAGAAACTGCATGGGTATTTCAACTCCATTTAGGACTGGGAAACAAACGCTAGCTCACCTTACAAGAAACACACTCTGCTTTTGAGAAAAGAGCATTCTTCTACTCTACTGTGTTTTCTATGGGGTCCGAACAGTGAGCTTGCGGAGAACAAAAGAACTGTAATCCTACACACACAGGCCATATCTAGTTCAACTCTGCTTAGGAAACTGACAAGAACAGTATCTCCTCTTCAGTCCAATACACTGTACTTGATGGGAACAGACTCGAGGGCTATTTGCACTGTGTATGGCAAAGGGAGCGCAATAGTGACTCTTCTTACCAGAAAACAGCTCTTGCTCGTAGGACCAGAAACTGCATGTGTATTTCATCTCCATTTAGGACTGGGAAACAAACGCTAGCTCGCCTTACAGGAAACACACTCTGCTTTTGAGAAAAGAGCACTCTTCTACTCTACTGTGTTTCCTATGGGGTCCAAACAGTGAGCTTGCTCTGAACAAAAGAACTGTGCTTCCTACACACACGGGCCATATCTAGTTCAATTCTGCTTAGGAAACTGACAAGAACTGTAGCTCCTCTTCAGTCCAATACACTGTACTTGCTGGGAACAGACGCGAGGGCTTTTTGCATTGTGTATGGCAAAGGGAGCACAATAGTGACTCTTCTAACCAGAAAACAACTCTTGCTCGTAGGACCAGAAACTGCATGTGTATTTCAACTCCATTTAGGACTGGGAAACAAACACTAGCTCACCTTACAAGAAACACACTCTGCTTTTGAGGAAAGAGCACTCTTCTACTCTACTGTGTTTTCTATGGGGTCCGAACAGTGAGCTTGCTGAGTACAAAAGAAATGTGCTTCCTACACACATGGGCCATATCTAGTTCAACTCTGCTTAGGAAACTGACAAGAACAGTAGATCCTCTTCAGTCCAATACACTGTACTTGCTGAGAACAGACGCGAGGGCTATTTGCACTGTGTATGGCAAAGGGAGCACAATAGTGACTCTTCTTACCAGATAAAAACTCTTGCTCGTAGGACCAGAAACTGCATGTGTATTTCAACTCCATTTAGGACTGGGAAACAAACGCTAGCTGGCCTTACAAGAAACACACTCTGCTTTTGAGAAAAATGCACACTTCTACTCTACTGTGTTTCCTATGGGGTCCGAACAGTGAGCTTGCTCAGAACAAATGAACTGTGCTTCCTACACACACGGGCCATATCTAGTTCAAGTCTGCTTAGGAAACTGACAAGAACAGTAGCTCCTCTTCAGTCCAATACACTGTACTTGCAAGGAACAGACGCGAGGGCTTTTTGCATTGTGTATGGCAAAGGGAGCGCAATAGTGACTCTTCTAACCAGAAAACAACTCTTGCTTGTAGGACCAGAAACTGCATGGGTATTTCAACTCCATTTAGGACTGGGAAACAAACGCTAGCTCACCTTACAAGAAACACACTCTGCTTTTGAGAAAAGAGCATTCTTCTACTCTACTGTGTTTTCTATGGGGTCCGAACAGTGAGCTTGCGGAGAACAAAAGAACTGTAATCCTACACACACAGGCCATATCTAGTTCAACTCTGCTTAGGAAACTGACAAGAACAGTATCTCCTCTTCAGTCCAATACACTGTACTTGATGGGAACAGACTCGAGGGCTATTTGCACTGTGTATGGCAAAGGGAGCGCAATAGTGACTCTTCTTACCAGAAAACAGCTCTTGCTCGTAGGACCAGAAACTGCATGTGTATTTCATCTCCATTTAGGACTGGGAAACAAACGCTAGCTCGCCTTACAAGAAACACACTCTGCTTTTGAGAAAAATGCACTCTTCTACTCTACTGTGTTTCCTATGGGGTTCGAACAGTGAGCTTGCTCAGAACAAAAGAACTGTGCTTCCTACACACACGGGCCATATCTTGTTCAATTCTGCTTAGGAAACTGACAAGAACAGTAGAACCTCTTCAGTCCAATAGACTGTACATGCTGGGAAGAGACGCCAGTGCTATTTGCCCTGTGTGTGACAAAGGGAGCACAATAGTGACTCTTCTTACCAGAAAACAACTCTTGCTCGTATGACCAGAAACTGCATGTTATTCAACTCCATTTAGGACTGGGAAACAAACGCTAGATCGCCTTACAAGAAACACACTCTGCTTTTGAGAAAATAGCACTCTTCTACTCTACTGTGTTTTCTATGGGGTCTGAACAGTGAGCTTGCTGAGAACAAAAGAACTGTGCTTCCTACACACACGGGCCATATCTCGTTCAATTCTGCTTAGGAAACTGACAAGAACAGTAGCTCCTCTTCATTCCAATACACTGTACTTGCTGGGAACAGACGCGAGTGCTATTTGCACTGTGTATGGCAAAGGGAGCGCAATAGTGACTTTCCTTACCAGAAAACAACTATTGCTCGTAGGAACGGAAACTGCATGTGACTCAACTCCATTTAGGACTGCGAAACAAAGGCTAGCTCGCCTTACAAAAAACACACTCTGCTTTTGAGGAAAGAGCACTCTTCTACTCTACTGTGTTTCCTATAGGGCCAGAACAGTGAGCTTGCTGAGTACAAAAGAAATGTGCTTCCTACACACATGGGCCATATCTAGTTCAACTCTGCTTAGGAAACTGACAAGAACAGTAGATCCTCTTCAGTCCAATACACTGTACTTGCTGAGAACAGACACGAGGGCTATTTGCACTGTGTATGGCAAAGGGAGCACAATAGTGACTCTTCTTACCAGAAAACAACTCTTGCTCGTAGGACCAGAAACTGCATGTGATTCAACTCCATTTACGACTGGGAAACAAACGCTAGCTCGCCTTACAAGAAACACACTCTGCTTTTGAGAAAAGAGCACTCTTCTACTCTTCTGTTTTTCCTATGGGGTCCAAACAGTGAGCCTGCTCAGAACAAAAGAACTGTGCTTCCTACACACACGGGCCATATCTAGTTCAATTCTGCTTAGGAAACTGACAAGAGCAGTAGCTCCTCTTCAGTCCAATACACTGTACTTGCTGGGAACAGACGCGAGGGCTTTTTGCATTGTGTATGGCAAAGGGAGCACAATAGTGACTCTTCTAACCAGAAAACAACTCTTGCTCGTAGGACCAGAAACTGCATGTGTATTTCAACTCCATTTAGGACTGGGAAACAAACACTAGCTCACCTTACAAGAAACACACTCTGCTTTTGAGGAAAGAGCACTCTTCTACTCTACTGTGTTTTCTATGGGGTCCGAACAGTGAGCTTGCTGAGTACAAAAGAAATGTGCTTCCTACACACATGGGCCATATCTAGTTCAACTCTGCTTAGGAAACTGACAAGAACAGTAGATCCTCTTCAGTCCAATACACTGTACTTGCTGAGAACAGACGCGAGGGCTATTTGCACTGTGTATGGCAAAGGGAGCACAATAGTGACTCTTCTTACCAGATAAAAACTCTTGCTCGTAGGACCAGAAACTGCATGTGTATTTCAACTCCATTTAGGACTGGGAAACAAACGCTAGCTGGCCTTACAAGAAACACACTCTGCTTTTGAGAAAAATGCACACTTCTACTCTACTGTGTTTCCTATGGGGTCCGAACAGTGAGCTTGCTCAGAACAAATGAACTGTGCTTCCTACACACACGGGCCATATCTAGTTCAAGTCTGCTTAGGAAACTGACAAGAACAGTAGCTCCTCTTCAGTCCAATACACTGTACTTGCAAGGAACAGACGCGAGGGCTTTTTGCATTGTGTATGGCAAAGGGAGCGCAATAGTGACTCTTCTAACCAGAAAACAACTCTTGCTTGTAGGACCAGAAACTGCATGGGTATTTCAACTCCATTTAGGACTGGGAAACAAACGCTAGCTCACCTTACAAGAAACACACTCTGCTTTTGAGAAAAGAGCATTCTTCTACTCTACTGTGTTTTCTATGGGGTCCGAACAGTGAGCTTGCGGAGAACAAAAGAACTGTAATCCTACACACACAGGCCATATCTAGTTCAACTCTGCTTAGGAAACTGACAAGAACAGTATCTCCTCTTCAGTCCAATACACTGTACTTGATGGGAACAGACTCGAGGGCTATTTGCACTGTGTATGGCAAAGGGAGCGCAATAGTGACTCTTCTTACCAGAAAACAGCTCTTGCTCGTAGGACCAGAAACTGCATGTGTATTTCATCTCCATTTAGGACTGGGAAACAAACGCTAGCTCGCCTTACAAGAAACACACTCTGCTTTTGAGAAAAATGCACTCTTCTACTCTACTGTGTTTCCTATGGGGTTCGAACAGTGAGCTTGCTCAGAACAAAAGAACTGTGCTTCCTACACACACGGGCCATATCTTGTTCAATTCTGCTTAGGAAACTGACAAGAACAGTAGAACCTCTTCAGTCCAATAGACTGTACATGCTGGGAAGAGACGCCAGTGCTATTTGCCCTGTGTGTGACAAAGGGAGCACAATAGTGACTCTTCTTACCAGAAAACTACTCTTGCTCGTATGACCAGAAACTGCATGTTATTCAACTCCATTTAGGACTGGGAAACAAACGCTAGATCGCCTTACAAGAAACAAACTCTGCTTTTGAGAAAATAGCACTCTTCTACTCTACTGTGTTTTCTATGGGGTCTGAACAGTGAGCTTGCTGAGAACAAAAGAACTGTGCTTCCTACACACACGGGCCATATCTCGTTCAATTCTGCTTAGGAAACTGACAAGAACAGTAGCTCCTCTTCATTCCAATACACTGTACTTGCTGGGAACAGACGCGAGTGCTATTTGCACTGTGTATGGCAAAGGGAGCGCAATAGTGACTTTCCTTACCAGAAAACAACTATTGCTCGTAGGAACGGAAACTGCATGTGATTCAACTCCATTTAGGACTGCGAAACAAAGGCTAGCTCGCCTTACAAAAAACACACTGTGCTTTTGAGGAAAGAGCACTCTTCTACTCTACTGTGTTTCCTATAGGGCCAGAACAGTGAGCTTGCTGAGTACAAAAGAAATGTGCTTCCTACACACATGGGCCATATCTAGTTCAACTCTGCTTAGGAAACTGACAAGAACAGCAGATCCTCTTCAGTCCAATACACTGTACTTGCTGAGAACAGACGCGAGGGCTATTTGCACTGTGTATGGCAAAGGGAGCACAATAATGACTCTTCTTACCAGAAAACAACTCTTGCTCATAGGACCAGAAACTGCATGTGATTCAACTGCATTTACAACTGGGAAACAAACGCTAGCTCGCCTTACAGGAAACACACTCTGCTTTTGAGAAAAGAGCACTCTTCTACTCTACTGTGTTTCCTATGGGGTCCAAACAGTGAGCTTGCTCTGAACAAAAGAACTGTGCTTCCTACACACACGGGCCATATCTAGTTCAATTCTGCTTAGGAAACTGACAAGAACTGTAGCTCCTCTTCAGCCCAATACACTGTACTTGCTGGGAACAGACGCGAGGGCTTTTTGCATTGTGTATGGCAAAGGGAGCACAATAGTGACTCTTCTAACCAGAAAACAACTCTTGCTCGTAGGACCAGAAACTGCATGTGTATTTCAACTCCATTTAGGACTGGGAAACAAACACTAGCTCACCTTACAAGAAACACACTCTGCTTTTGAGGAAAGAGCACTCTTCTACTCTACTGTGTTTCCTATGGGGTCCGAACAGTGAGCTTGCTCAGAACAAATGAACTGTGCTTCCTACACACACGGGCCATATCTAGTTCAAGTCTGCTTAGGAAACTGACAAGAACAGTAGCTCCTCTTCAGTCCAATACACAGGTACATGCGGGGAACAGAGGCCAGTACTATTTGCCCTGAGTATGACAATGGGAGCGCAATAGTGACTCTTATTACCAGAAAAAACTCTTGCTCGTAGGACCAGAAACTGCATGTGATTCAACTCCATTTAGGACTTGGAAACAAACGCTAGCTCGCCTTACAAGAAACACACTCTGCTTTTGAGAAAAGAGCACTCTTCTACTCTACTGTGTTTCCTATAGGGCTAGAACAGTGAGCTTGCTCAGAACAAAAGAACTGTGCTTCCTACACACACGGGCCATATCTAGTTCAATTCTGCTTAGGAAACTGACAAGAACAGTAGATCCTCTTCAGTACAATACACTGTACATGCTGGGTACAGACGCCAGTGCTATTTGCACTGTGTATGGCAATGGGAGCACAATAGTGACTCTTCTTATCAGAAAACAACTCTGGCTCGTAGGACCAGAAACTGCATGTGATTCAACTCCATTTAGGACTGGGAAACAAACGCTAGCTCGCCATACAAGAAACACACTCTGCTTTTGAGAAAAGAGCACTCTTCTACACTACTGTGTTTCCTATGGGGTCCAAACAGTGAGCTTGCTCAGAACAAAAGAACTGTGCTTCCTACACACACGGGCCATATCTAGTTCAATTCTGCTTAGGAAACTGACAAGAACAGTAGCTCCTCTTCAGTCCAATACACTGTACATGCTGGGTACAGACGCCAGTGCTATTTGCACTGTGTATGGCAATGGGAGCACAATAATGACTCTTCTTACCAGAAAACAACTCTTGCTCGTAGGACCAGAAACTGCATGTGATTCAACTCCATTTAGGACTGGGAAACAAACGCTAGCTCGCCATACAAGAAACACACTCTGCTTTTGAGAAAAGAGCACTCTTCTACTCTACTGTGTTTCCTATGGGGTCCATACAGTGAGCTTGCTCAGAACAAAGAACTGTGCTTCCTACACACACGGGCCATATCTAGTTCAATTCTGCTTAGGAAACTGACAAGTACAGTAGCTCCTCTTCAGTCCAATACACTGTACTTGCTGGAAACAGACGCGAGGGCTAATTGCACTGTGTATGGCAATGGGAGCGCAATAGTGACTTTCCTTACCAGAAAATAACTCTTGCTCGTAGGAACGGAAACTGCATGTGATTCAACTCCATTTAGGACTGGGAAACAAACGCTAGTTCACCTTACAAAAAACACACTCTGCTTTTGAGGAAAGAGCACTCTTCTACTCTACTGTGTTTCCTATAGGGCCAGAACAGTGAGCTTGCTGAGTACAAAAGAACTGTGCTTCCTACACACATGGGCCATATCTAGTTCAACTCTGCTTAGGAACCTGACAAGAACAGTAGATCCTCTTTAGTCCAATACACTGTACATGCTGGGAACAGAGGCCAGTGCTATTTGCCCTGATTACGACAATGGGAGCGCTATAGTGACTCTTATTACCAGAAAAAACTCTTGCTCGTAGGACCAGAAACTGCATGTGATTCAACTCCATTTAGGACAGGGAAACAAACGCTAGCTCGCCTTACAAGAAACACACTCTGCTTTTGAGAAAAATGCACTCTTCTACTCTACTGTGTTTCCTATGGGGTTCGAAATGTGAGCTTGCTCAGAACAAAACAACTGTGCTTCCTACACACACGGGCCATATCTTGTTCTATTCTGCTTAGGAAACTGACAAGAATAGTAGAACCTCTTCAGTCCAATAGACTGTACATGCTGGGAACAGACGCCAGTGCTATTTGCCCTGTGTGTGACAATGGGTGTGCAATAGTGACTCTTCTTACCAGAAAAAAACTCTTGCTCATATGACCAGAAACTGCATGTGATTCAACTCCATTTAGGACTGGGAAACAAACGCTAGCTCGCCTTACAAGAAACACACTCTGCTTTTGAGAAAAGAGCACTCTTCTACTCTACTGTGTTTCCTATGGGATCCAAACAGTGAGCTTGCTCAGAAGAAGAGAACTGTGCTTCCTATACACACAGGCCATATCTATTTCAACTTTGCTTAGGAAACTGACAAGAACAGTAGCTCCTCTTCAGTCCAATACACTGTACTTGCTGGGAACAGACGCAAGTGCTATTTGCACTGTGTATGTCAAAGGGAGCACAATAGTGACTTTCCTTACCAGAAAACAACTCTTGCCGGTAGGACCAAAAAGTGCATGTGATTCAACTCCATTTAGGACTGGGAAACAAACGCTAGCTCGCCTTATAAGAAACACACTCTGCTTTTGAGAAAGCAGCACTCTTCTACTCTACTGTGTTTCCTATAGGGCCAGAACAGTGAGCTTGCTGAGTACAAAAGAACTGTGCTTCGTACACACATGGGCCATACCTATTTCAACTCTGCTTAGGAACCTGACAAGTACAGTAGATCCTCTTTAGTCCAATACACTGTACATGCTGGGAACAGATGCCAGGGCTATTTGCTCTGAGTTTTACAATGGGAGCGCAATAGTGACTCTTATTACCAGAAAAATCTCTTGCTCGTAGGACCAGAAACTGCATGTGATTCAACTCCATTTAGGACTGGGAAACAAACGCTAGCTCGCCATACAAGAAACACACTCTGCTTTTGAGAAAAGAGCACTCTTCTACTCTACTGTGTTTCCTATAGGGCCAGAACAGTGAGCTTTCTCAGAACAAAAGAACTGTGCTTCCTACACACACGGGCCATATCTAGTTCAATTCTGCTTAGGAAACAGACAAGAACAGTAGATCCTCTTCAGTCCAATACACTGTACATGCTGGGTACAGACGCCAGTGCTATTTGCACTGTGTATGGCAATGGGAGCACAATAGTGACTCTTCTTACCAGAAAACAACTCTTGCTCGTAGGACCAGAAACTGCATGTGATTCAACTCCATTTAGGACTGGGAAACAAACGCTAGCTCGCTATACAAGAAACACACTCTGCTTTTAAGAAAAGAGCACTCTTCTACTCTACTGTGTTTCCTATGGGGTCCAAACAGTGACCTTGCTCAGAACAAAAGAACTGTGCTTCCTACACACACGGGCCATATCTAGTTCAATTCTGCTTAGGAAACTGACAAGAACAGTAGCTCCTCTTCAGTCCAATACACTGTACTTGCTGGGAACAGACGCGAGTGTTAATTGCACTGTGTATGGCAATGGGAGCGCAATAGTGACTTTCCTTACCAGAAAAACAACTCTTGCTCATAGGAACGGAAACTGCATGTGATTCAACTCCATTAAGGACTGGGAAACAAACGCTAGCTCGCCTTACAAGAAACACACTCTGCTTTTGAGAAAAATGCACTTTTCTACTCTACTGTGTTTCCTATGGGGTTCGAAATGTGAGCTTGCTCAGAACAAAAGAACTGTGCTTCCTACACACACGGGCCATATCTAGTTCAACTCTGCTTAGGAAACTGAAAAGAACAGAAGATCCTCCTCAGTCCAATACGCTGTACATGCTGGGTACAGACGCCAGTGCTATTTACACTGTGTATGGCAATGGGAGCGCAGTAGTGACTCTTCTTACCAGAAAACAACTCTTGCTCGTAGGACCAGAAACTGCATGTGATTCAACTCCATTTAGGACTGGGAAACAAAGGCTAGCTCGCCTTACAAGAAACACACTCTGCTTTTGAGAAAAGAGCACTCTTCTACTCTACTGTGTTTCCTATAGGGCCAGAACAGTGAGCTTGCTCAGAACAAAAGAACTGTGCTTCCTACACACACGGGCCATATCTAGTTCAATTGTGCTTAGGAAACTGACTAGAACAGTAGATCCTCTTCAGTCCAATACACTGTACATGCTGGGTACAGAGGCCAGTGCTATTTGCACTGTGTAGGGCAATGGGAGCACAATAGTGACTCTTCTTACCAGAAAACAACTCTTGCTCGTAGGACCAGAAACAGCATGTGATTCAACTCCATTTACGACTGGGAAACAAACGCTAGCTCGCCTTACAAGAAACACACTCTGCTTTTGAGAAAAGAGCACTCTTCTACTCTACTGTGTTTCCTATGGGGTCCAAACAGTGAGCTTGCTCAGAACAAAAGAACTGTGCTTCCTACACACATGGGCCATATCTAGTTCAATTCTGCTTAGGAAACTGACAAGAACAGTAGCTCCTCTTCAGTCCAATACACTGTACTTGCTGAGAACAGACGCGAGTGCTAATTGCACTGTGTATGACTTTGGGAGCGCAATAGTGACTTTCCTTACAAGAAAACAACTCTTGCTCGTAGAAACGGAAACTGCATGTGTATTTCAACTCCATTTAGGACTTCGAAACAAACGCCAGCTCGCCTTACAAAAAACACACTGTGCTTTTGAGAATAGGGCACACATCTACTCTACTGTGTTTCCTATGGGGTTCAAACAGTGTGCTTGCTCAGAACAAAAGAACTGTGCTTCCTACACACACGGGTCATATCTAGTTCAACTCTGCTTAGGAAACTGACAAAAACAGTAGCTCCTCTTCAGTCAAATACACTGTACTTGCTGGGAACAGACGCGAGGGCTATTTGCACTGTGTATGACAGCGGGAGCACAATAGTGACTCCTCTTACCAGAAAACAACTCTTGCTCTTAGGACCAGAAACTGCATTTGAATCAATCCACTTAGGACTGGGAAACAAACGCTAGCTTGCCTTACAAGAAACACGCCCTGCTTTTGAGAATAGGGCACACATCTTCTCTACTGTGTTTCCTATGGGGTCCAAACAGTGAGCTTGCTCAAAACAAAAGAATTGTGCTTCCTACACACACGGGTCATATCTAGTTCAACTCTGCTTAGGAAACTGACAAGAACAGTAGCACCTCTTCAGTCCAATGCACTGTACTTGCTGGGAACAGACGCGAGTGCTATTTGCACTGTGTATGGCAATGGGAGCGCAATATTGACTTTCCTTACCAGAAAACAACTCTTGTTCGTAGGACCAAAAACTGCATGTGATTCAACTCCATTTAGGACTGGGAAACAAACGCTAGCTCGCCTTACAAGAAACACACTCTGCTTTTGAGAAAAGAGCACTCTTCTACTCTACTGTGTTTCCTATGGGGTCCAAACAGTGAGCTTGCTCAGAACAAAAGAACTGTGCTTCCTACACACACGGGCCATATCTAGTTCAATTCTGCTTAGGAAACTGACAAGAACAGTAGCTCCTCTTCAGTCCAATACACTGTACATGCTGGGAACAGACGGGAGTGCTAATTGCACTGTGTATGGCAATGGGAGCGCAATAGTGACTTTCCTTACCAGAAAACAACTCTTCCTCGTAGGAACGCAAACTGCATGTGATTCAACTCCATTTAGGAATGCGAAACAAACGCTAGCTCGCCTTACAAGAAACACGCTCTGCTTTTGAGAAAAGCGCACTCTTCTACTCTACTGTGTTTCCAATAGGGCCAGAACAGGACCTTGCTCAGAACAAAAGAACTGTGCTTCCTACACACACGGGCCATATCTAGTTCAATTCTGCTTCGTTAACTGACAAGAACAGTAGCTCCTCTTCAGTCCAATACACTGTACTTGCTGGGAACAGACGCGAGGGCTATTTGCACTGTGTATGGCAAAGGGAGCGCAATAGTGACTCTTCTTACCAGAAAACAACTCTTGCTCGTAGGACCAGAAACTGCATGTGATTCACTCCATTTAGGTCTGGGAAACAAACGCTAGCTCGCCTTACAAGAAACACACTCTGCTTTTGAGAAAAGAGCACTCTTCTACTCTACTGTGTTTCCTATGTGGTCCAAAGAGTGAGCTTGCTCAGAACAAAAGAA
This sequence comes from Peromyscus eremicus, assembly GCF_949786415.1. Taxonomy (NCBI): domain Eukaryota; kingdom Metazoa; phylum Chordata; class Mammalia; order Rodentia; family Cricetidae; genus Peromyscus; species Peromyscus eremicus. The sequence continues at coordinate 18,403 of NW_026735775.1, read as the reverse complement.
CTGTGCTTCCTACACACACGGGCCATATCTAGTTCAATTCTGCTTAGGAAACTGACAAGAACAGTAGCTCCTCTTCAGTTCAATACACTGTACTTGATTGGAACAGACGCAAGTGTTATTTGTACTGTATATGGCAATGGGAGCACAATAGTGACTCTTCTTACCAAAATATAACTCTACTCGTAGGACCAGAAACTGCATGTGATTCAAATTCATTTAGGACTGGGAAACAAACGCTAGCTTGCCTTACAAGAAACACACTCTGCTTTTGAGAAAAGAGCACTCTTCTACTCTACTGTGTTTCCTATAGGGCGAGAACAGTGAGCTTGCTCAGAACAAAAGAACTGTGCGGCCTACACACACCGGCTATATCTAGTTCAACTCTGCATAGGAAACTGACAAGAACAGGAGATCCTCTTCAGTCCAATACGCTATACAAGCTGGGAAAAGACGCCAGTGCTATTTGCCCTGTGTATGACAATGCGAGCACAATAGTGACTCTTCTTACCAGAAAACAACTCTTGCTTGTAGGACCAGAAACTGCATGTGATTCAACTCCATTCAGATCTGGGATGTAAACGCTATCTCGCCTTACAAGAAACACACTCTGCTTTTGAGAAAAGAGCACTGAGTTTCCTATGGGGTCCGCACAGTGAGCTAGCTCAGAACAAAAGAGCTGTGCTTCCTATACACACGGGCCATATCTAGTTCAACTCTGCTTAGGAAACTGACAAGAACAGTAGCTCCTCTTCAGTCCAATACACTGTACTTGCTGGGAACAGACGTGAGTGCTATTTGTGCTGTGTATGGCAAAGGGAGCGCAATAGTGACTTTCCTTACCAGAAAACAACTCTTGCGCGTATGACCAAAAACTGCATGTGATTAAACTCCATTTAGGGGTGGGAAACAAATGCTAGCTCACCTAACAAGAAACACACTCTGCTTTTGAGAAAAGAGCACTCTTCTACTCTACTGTGTTTCCTATAGGGCCAGAACAGTGAGCTTGCTCAGAACAAAAGAACTGTGCTTCCTACACACACGGCCGTATCTAGTTCAATTCTGCTTAGGAAAGTGACAAGAACAGTAGATCCTCTTCAGTGCAATACACTGTACATGCTGGGAAAAGAAGCCAGTGCTATTTGCCCTGTGTATGACAATGGGAGCACAATAGTGACTCTTCTTACCAGAAAATATCTCTTGCTCGTAGGACCAGAAACTGCATGTGATTCAACTCCATTTAGGACTTGCAAACAAACACTAGCTCGCCTTACAAGAAACACACTCTGCTTTTGAGAAAAGAGCACTCTTCTACTCTACTGTGTTTCCTATAGGGCCAGAACAGTGAGCTTGCTCAGAACAAAAGAACTGTGCTTCCTACACACACGGGCTATATCTAGTTCAACTCTGCGTAGGAAACTGACAAGAACAGTAGATCCTCTTCAGTCCAATACACTGTACTTGCTGAGAAGAGACGTGGGTGCTATTTGTGCTGTGTATGACAAAGGGAGCGCAATAGTGACTTTCCTTACCAGAAAACAACTCTTGCGCGTATAACCAAAAACTGCATGTGATTAAACTCCATTTAGGGGTGGGAAACAAATGCTAGCTCACCTTACAAGAAACACACTCTGCTTTTGAGAAAAGAGCACTCTTCTACTCTACTGTGTTTCTTATAGGGCCAGAACAGTGAGCTTGCTCAGAACAAAAGAACTGTGCTTCCTACAAACATGGCCGTACCTAGTTCAATTCTGCTTAGGAAAGTGACAAGAACAGTAGATCCTCTTCAGTCCAATACACTGTACATGCTGGGAACAGACGCCAGAGCTATTTGCCCTGTGTATGACAATGGGAGGGCAATAGTGACTCTTCTTACCAGAAAACAACTCTTGCTTGTAGGACCAGAAACTGCATGTGATTCAACTCCATTTAGGACTGGGAAACAAACGCTAGCTATCCTTACAAGAAACACACTCTGCTTTTGAGAAAAGAACACTCTTCTTCTCTACTATGTGTCCTATGTGTTCCGAACAGTGAGCTTGTTCAGAACAAAAGAACTGTGCTTCCTACACACACGGGCCATATCTAGTTCAACTCTGCTTAGGAAACTGACAAGAACAGTAGCTCCTCTTCAGTCCAATACACTGTACTTGCTGGGAACAGACGCGAGTGCTATTTGCACTGTGTATGTCAAAGGGAGCACAATAGTGACTTTCCTTACCAGAAAAGAACTCTTGCGCGTAGGACCAAAAACTGCATGTGATTCAACTCCATGTAGGACTGGGAAACAAACGCTAGCTCGCCTTACAAGAAACACACACTGCTTTTGAGAAAAGAGCACTCTTCTACTCTACTGTGTTTCCTATAGGGCCAGAACAGTGAGCTTGCTCAGAACAAAAGAAATGTGCATCCTACACACAGGGGCCATATCTAGTTCAACTCTGCTTAGGAAACTGACGAGAACAGTAGCTCCTCTTCAGTCCAATACACTGTACTTGCTGGGAACAGATGCGAGTTCTATTTGCATGGTGTACGGCAATGGGAGCACAATAGTGACTCTTCTTACCAGAAAACAACTCTTGCTCTTAGTACCAGTAACTGCATGTGATTCAACTTCACTTAGGACTGGGAAACAAACGCTAGCTCGCCTTACAAGAAACACACTCTGCTTTTGAGAAAAGAGCAGTCTTCTACTCTACTGTGTTTCCTATGGGGTCCGAACAGTGAGCTTGCTCAGAACAAAAGAACTGTGCTTCCTATACACACCGGCCATATCTAGTTCAACTCTGCTTAGGAAACTGACAAGAACAGTAGATCCCCTTCAGTCCAATATACTGTACTTGCTGGAAACAGACGCGAGTGCTATTTGCACTGTGTACGGCATTGGAAGCACAATAGTGACTCTTTTTACCAGAAAACATCTCTTGCTCGTAGGGCCAGAAACTGCATGTGATTCAACTCCACTTAGGACTGGGAAACAAACGCTTGCCTTCCAAGAAACAAGCTCTGCTTTTGAGAAAAGGGCACACTTCTACTCTACTGTGTTTTCTATAGGGCCAGAACAGTGAGCTTGCTCAGAACAAAAGAACTGTGCTTCCTACACACACGGGCCATATCTAGTTCAACTCTGCTTAAGAAACTAACGAGAACAGTAGCTCCTCTTCAGTCCAATACACTGTACTTGCTGGGAACAGACGCGAGTGCTATTTGCACTGTGTACAGCAATGGGAGCACAATAGTGACTTTTCCTACCAGAAAACACCTCTGGCTCTTAGGACCAGAAACTGCATGTGATTCAACTCCATTTAGAACTGGGAAACAAACGCTAGCTTGCCTTACAAGAAACAAGCTCTGCTTTTGAGAATAGGGCACACTTCTAGTCTACTGTGTTTCCTATGGGGTCCGAAAAGTGAGCTTGCTCAGAACAAAAGAACTGTGCTTCCTACACACACGGGCCATATCTAGTTCAATTATGCTTAGGCAACTGACAAGAACAGTAGATCCCCTTCAGTCCAATACACTGTACTTGCTGGGAACAGACTCCAGTGCTATTTGCACTGTGTATGACAATGGGAGCGCAATAGTGACTCTTCTTACCAGAAAACAACTCTTGCTCGTAGGACCAGAAACTGCATGTGATTCAACTCCATTTAGGTCTGGGAAGCAAACGCTAGCTTGCCTTACAAGAAACACACTCTGCTTTTGAGAAAAGATGACTCTTCTACTCCTCTGTGTTTCCTATAGGGCCAGAACAGTGAGCTTGCTCAGAACAAAAGAAATGTGCTTCATACACACACGGGCCATATCTAGTTCAACTCTGCTTAGGAACCTAACAAGAACAGTAGATCCTCTTCAGTCCAATACACTGTACATGCTAAGAACAAATGCCAGTGCTATTTGCCCTGTGTATGACAATGGGAGCGCAATAGTGACTCTTCTTACCAGAAAAAACTCTTGCTTGTAGGACAAGAAACTGCATGTGATTCAAGTCCATTTAGGACTGGGAAACAAACGCTAGCTCGACTTACAAGAAACACACTCTGCTTTTGAGAAAAGAGCACTCTTCTACTCTACTGTGTTTCCTATAGGGCAGGAACAGTGAGCTTGCTCAGAAAAAAAGAACTGTGCTTCCTACACACACGTCACATATCTAGTTCAACTCTGCATCAGAAACTGACAAGAACAGTCCAATACACTGTACATGCTGGGAACAGACGCCAGTGCTATTTGCCCTGTGTATGACAATGGGAGCACAATAGTGACTCTTCTTACCAGAAAACAACTCTTGCTCATAGGCCCAGAAACTGCATGTGATTCAACTCCATTTAGGACTGGGAAACAAACGCTAGCTCGCCTTACAAGAAACACACTCTGCTTTTGAGAAAAGAGCACTCTTCTACTCTACTGTGTTTCCTATAGGGCCAGAACAGTGAGCTTGCTCAGAACAAAAGAACTGTGCATCCTACACACACGGGCCATATCTAGTTCAACTCTGCTTAGGAATCTGACGAGAACAGTAGCTCCTCTTCAGTCCAATACACTGTACTTGCTGGGAACAGATGCGAGTTCTATTTGCATGGTCTACGGCAATGGGAGCACAATAGTGACTCTTCTTACCAGTAAACAACTCTTGCTCTTAGTACCAGTAACTGCATGTGATTCAACTTCACTTAGGACTGGGAAACAAACGCTAGCTCGCCTTACAAGAAACACACTCAGCTTTTGAGAAAAGAGCACTCTTCTACTCTACTGTGTTTCCTATGGGGTCCGAACAGTGAGCTTGCTCAGAACAAAAGAACTGTGCTTCCTATACACACCGGCCATATCTAGTTCAACTCTGCTTAGGAAACTGACAAGAACAGTAGATCCCCTTCAGTCCAATACACTGTACTTGCTGGAAACAGACGCGAGTGCTATTTGCACTGTGTACGGCATTGGAAGCACAATAGTGACTCTTTTTACCAGAAAACATCTCTTGCTCGTAGGGCCAGAAACTGCATGTGATTCAACTCCACTTAGGACTGGGAAACAAACGCTAGCTTGCCTTCCAAGAAACAAGCTCTGCTTTTGAGAAAAGGGCACACTTCTACTCTCCTGTGTTTTCTATAGGGCCAGAACAGTGAGCTTGCTCAGAACAAAAGAACTGTGCTTCCTACACACACGGGCCATATCTAGTTCAACTCTGCTTAAGAAGCTAACGAGAACAGTAGCTCCTCTTCAGTCCAATACACTGTACTTGCTGGGAACAGACGCCAGTGCTATTTGCACTGTGTACAGAAATGGGAGCACAATAGTGACTTTTCCTACCAGAAAACACCTCTGGCTCTTAGGACCAGAAACTGCATGTGTTTCAACTCCTCTTAGGACTGGGAAACAAACGCTAGCTTGCCTTACAAGAAACAAGCTCTGCTTTTGAGAATAGGGCACACTTCTAGTCTACTGTGTTTCCTATGTGGTCCGAAAAGTGAGCTTGCTCAGAACAAAAGAACTGTGCTTCCTACACACACGGGACATATCTAGTTCAATTATGCTTAGGCAACTGACAAGAACAGTAGATCCCCTTCAGTCCAATACACTGTACTTGCTGGGAACAGACTCCAGTGCTATTTGCACTGTGTATGACAATGGGAGCGCAATAGTGACTCTTCTTACCAGAAAACAACTCTTGCTCGTAGGACCAGAAACTGCATGTGATTCAACTCCATTTAGGTCTGGGAAGCAAACGCTAGCTTGCCTTACAAGAAACACACTCTGCTTTTGAGAAAAGATGACTCTTCTACTCCTCTGTGTTTCCTATAGGGCCAGAACAGTGAGCTTGCTCAGAACAAAAGAAATGTGCTTCATACACACACGGGCCATATCTAGTTCAACTCTGCTTAGGAACCTAACAAGAACAGTAGATCCTCTTCAGTCCAATACACTGTACATGCTAAGAACAAATGCCAGTGCTATTTGCCCTGTGTATGACAATGGGAGTGCAATAGTGACTCTTCTTACCAGAAAAAACTCTTGCTTGTAGGACCAGAAACTGCATGTGATTCAAGTCCATTTAGGACTGGGAAACAAACGCTAGCTCGACTTACAAGAAACACACTCTGCTTTTGAGAAAAGAGTACTCTTCTACTCTACTGTGTTTCCTATAGGGCAGGAACAGTGAGCTTGCTCAGAAAAAAAGAACTGTGCTTCCTACACACACGTCACATATCTAGTTCAACTCTGCATCAGAAACTGACAAGAACAGTCCAATACACTGTACATGCTGGGAACAGACGCCAGTGCTATTTGCTCTGTGTATGACTATGGGAGCACAATAGTGACTCTTCTTACCAGAAAACAACTCTTGCTCATAGGACCAGAAACTGCATGTGATTCAACTCCATTTAGGTCTGGGAAGCAAACGCTAGCTCGCCTTACAAGAAACACACTCTGCTTTTGAGAAAAGAGCACTCATCTACTCTACTGTGTTTCCTATGGGGTCCGAACAGTGAGCTTGCTCAGAACAAAAGAACTGTGCTTCCTATACACACGGGCCACATCTAGTTCAACTCTAGTTAGGAAACTGACAAGAACAGTAGCTCCTCTTCAGTTCAATACACTGTACTTGATTGGAACAGACGCAAGTGTTATTTGTACTGTATATGGCAATGGGAGCACAATAGTGACTCTTCTTACCAAAATATAACTATACTCGTAGGGCCAGATACTGCATGTGATTCAAATTCATTTAGGACTGGGAAACAAAAGCTAGCTCGCCTTACAAGAAACACACTCTGCTTTTGAGAAAAGAGCACTGAGTTTCCTATGGGGTCCGCACAGTGAGCTAGCTCAGAACAAAAGAGCTGTGCTTCCTATACACACGGGACATATCTAGTTCAACTCTGCTTAGGAAACTGACAAGATCAGTAGCTCCTCTTCAGTCCAATACACTGTACTTGCTGGGAACAGACGTGAGTGCTATTTGTGCTGTGTATGGCAAAGGGAGCACAATAGTGACTTTCCTTACCAGCAAACAACTCTTGCGCGTATGACCAAAAACTGCATGTGATTAAACTCCATTTAGGGGTGGGAAACAAACGCTAGCTCACCTTACAAGAAACACACTCTGCTTTTGAGAAAAGAGCACTCTTCTACTCTACTGTGTTTCCTATAGGGCCAAAACAGTGAGCTTGCTCAGAACAAAAGAACTGTGCTTCCTACACACATGGCCGTATCTAGTTCAATTCTGCTTAGGAAACTGACAAGAACAGTAGATCCTCTTCAGTTCAATACACTGTACATGCTGGGAACAAACGCCAGTGCTATTTGCCCTGTGTATGACAATGGGAGGGCAATAGTGACTCTTCTTACCAGAAAACATCTCTTGCTCGTAGGACCAAAAACTGCATGTCATTCAACTCCTTTTAGGACTGGGAAACAAACATTAGCTCGTCTTACAAGAAACACACTCTGCTTTTGAGAAAAGAGCACTCTTCTACTTTACTGTGTTACCTATGGTGTCCGAACAGTGAGCTTGCTCAGAACAAAAGAAATGTGCTTCCTATAAACACAGGCCATATCTAGTTCAACTATGTTTAGGAAACTGACAAGAACAGTATCTCCTCTTCAGTCCAATACACTGTACTTGATTGGAACAGACGCAAGTGCTATTTGCCCTGTGTATGACAATGGGAGGGCAATAGTGACTCTTCTTACCAGAAAACAACTCTTGCTTGTAGGACCAGAAACTGCATGTGATTCAACTCCATTTAGGACTGGGAAACAAACGCTAGCTCTCCTTACAAGAAACACACTCTGCTTTTGAGAAAAGAGCACTCTTCTCTACTATGTGTCCTATGTGTTCTGAACAGTGAGCTTGTTCAGAACAAAAGAACTGTGCTTCCTACGCACACGGGCCATATCTAGTTCAACTCTGCTTAGGAAACTGACAAGAACAGTAGCTTCTCTTCAGTCCAATACACTGTACTTGATGGGAACAGATGAGAGTGCTATTTGCCCTGTGTATGACAATGCGAGCGCAATAGTGACTCTTCTTACCAGAAAACAACTCTTGCTTGTAGGCCCAGAAACTGCATGTGATTCAACTCCATTTAGTTGTTGAAAGCAAACGCTATCTCGCTTACAACTAACACACTCTGCTTTTGAGAAAAGAGCACTGAGTTTCCTATGGGGTCCACACAGTGAGCTTGCTCAGAACAAAAGAACTGTGCTTCCTATACACGCGGGCCATATCTAGTTCAACTCTGCTTAGGAAACTGACAAGAACAGTAGCTCCTCTTCAGTCCAATAAACTGTACTTGCTGGGAACAGACGTGAGTGCTATTTGTGCTGTGTATGGCAAAGGGAGCGCAATAGTGACTTTCCTTAACAGAAAACAACTCTTGCTCGTATGACAAAAAACTGCATGTAATTAAACTCCATTTAGGGTTGGGAAACAAACGCTAGCTCACCTTACAAGAAACACACTCTGCTTTTGAGAAAAGAGCACTCTTCTACTCTACTGTGTTTCCTATAGGGCCAGAACAGTGAGCTTGCTCAGAACAAAAGAACTGTGCTTCCTACACACATGGCCGTATCTAGTTCAATTCTGCTTAGGAAACTGACAAGAACAGTAGATCCTCTTCAGTCCAATACACTGTACATGCTGGGAACAGACGCCAGTGCTATTTGCCCTGTGTATGACAATGGGAGCGCAATAGTGACTTTCCTTACCAGAAAACAACTCTTGCTCGTACGTCCAAAAACTGCATATGATTCAACTCCATTTAGGACTGGGAAACAAACGCTAGCTCGCCTTACAAGAAACACACTCTGCATTTGAGAAAAGAGCACTCTTTTACTCTACTGTGTTTCCTATACGGCCAGAAAGTGAGCTTGCTCAGAACAAAAGAACTGTGCTTCCTATACACATGGGCCATATCTAGTTCAACATTGCTCAGGAAACTGACAAGAACAGTATTTCCTCTTCATTCCAATACACTGTACTTGATTGGAACAGACGCAAGTGCTATTTGCAGTGTGTGTGGCAATGGGAGCGCAATAGTGACTCTTCTTACCAATAAACAACTCTACTCGTAGGACCAGAAACTGCATGTGATTCAACTTCATTTAAGACTGGGAAACCAAAGCTAGCTCGCCTTACTAGAAACACACTCTGCTTTTGAGAAAAGAGTACTCTTCTACTCTACTGTGTTTCCTATGGGGTCTGAACAGTGAGATTGCTCAGAACAAATGAACTGTGCTTCCTACACACACCGGCCATATCTATTTCAACTCTGCTTAGGAAACTGACGAGAACAGTAGCTCCTCTTCAGTCCAATACACTGTACTTACTGGGGAAAAGACGCGAGTGCTATTTGCACTGTGTACGGCAATTGGAGCACAATAGTGTCTCTTCTTAAAAGAAAACAACTCTTGCTCATAGGACCAGAAACTGCATTTGATTCAATCCACATAGGACTGTGAAACAAACGCTAGCTCAACTTACAAGAAACACGCTCTGCTTTTGAGAATAGGGCACACATCTACTATATTGTGTTTCCTATGGGGTCCAAACAGTGAGCTTGCTCAGAACAAAAGAACTGTGCTTCCTACACACACAGGTCACATCTAGTTCAACTCTGCTTAGGAAACTTACAAAAACAGTAGCTCCTCTTCAGTCTAATACACTGTACTTGCTGGGAACAGACGGGAGGGCTATTTGCACTGTGTATAACAATGGGAGCACAATAGTGACTCTTCTCACCAGAAAACAACTCTTGCTCGTAGGACCAAAAACTTCATGTGATTCAACACCATTTAGGACTGGGAAACAAACGCTAGCTCGCCTTAGAAGAAACACACTCTGCTTTTGAGAAAAGAGCACTCTTCTACTCTACTGTGTTTTTTTTGGGTCCGAACAGTGAGCTTGCTGAGTACAAAAGAACTGTGCTTCCTACACACACGGGCCATATCTAGTTCAACTCTGGTTAGGAACCTGACAAGAACAGTAGATCCTCTTCAGTGCAATACTCTGTACATGCTGGGAACAAATGCCAGTGCTATTTGCCCTGTGTAAGACAATGGGAGTACAATAGTGACTCTTCTTACCTGAAAAAACTCTTGCTTGTAGGACCAGAAACTGCATGTGATTCAAATCCATTTAGGACTGGGAAACAAACGCTAACTCGCCTTACAAGAAACACACTCTGCTTGTGAGAAAAGAGTACTCTTCTACTCTACTGTGTTTCCTATGGGGTCCGAACAGTGAGCTTGCTCAGAACAAAAGAACTGTGCTTCCTACACACACGGGCCATATCTAGTTCAATTATGCTTAGGAAACTGACAAGAACAGTAGATCCCCTTCAGTACAATACACTGTACTTGCTGGAAACAGACGCCAGTGCTATTTGCACTGTGTATGACAATGAGAGCGCAATAGTGACTCTTCTTACCAGAAAACAACTCTTGTGCATAGGACCAAAAACTGCATGTGATTCAACTCCATTTAGCACTGGGAAACAAACACTAGCTCGCCTTACAAGAAACACACTCTGCTTTTGAGATAAGAGCACTCTTCTACTCTACTGTGTTTCCTATAGGGCCAGAACAGTGAGCTTGCTCAGAACAAAAGAACTGTTCTTCCTACACACACGGGCCATATCTAGTTCAACTCTGCTTAGGAAACTGACAAGAACAGTAGCTCCTCTTCAGTCCAATTCACTGTACTTGCTGGGAACAGACGCGAGTGCTATTTGCACTGTGTACAGCAATGGAGGCACAATAGTGACTCTTCTTACCAGAAAACAACTCTGGCTCTGAGGACCAGAAACTGCATGTGATTCAACTCCACTTAGGACTGGGAAACAAATGCTAGCTTTCCTTACAAGAAACAAGCTCTGCTTTTGAGAAAAGGGCATACTTCTACTCTACTGTGTTTCCTATGGGGTCCGAACAGTGAGCTTGCTCAGAACAAAAGAACTGTGCTTCCTACACACACGGGCCATATCTAGTTCAATTATGCTTAGGAAACTGACAAGAACAGTAGATCCCCTTCAGTACAATACACTGTACTTGCTGGAAACAGACGCCAGTGCTATTTGCACTGTGTATGACAATGAGAGCGCAATAGTGACTCTTCTTACCACAAAACAACTCTTGCTCCTAGGACCAGAAACTGCATGGGATTCAACTCCATTTACGACTAGGAAACAAACGCTAGCTTGCCTTACAAGAATCACACTCTGCTTTTAAGAAAAGATGACTCTTCTACTCTACTGTGTTTACTATAGGGCCAGAACAGTGAGCTTGCTCAGAACAAAAGAAATGTGCTTCCTACACACACGGGCCATATCTAGTTCAACTCTGCTTAGGAACCTGACAAGAACAGTAGATCCTCTTCAGTTCAATAGTCTGTACATGCTGGGAACAAATGCCAGTGCTATTTGCCCTTTGTAAGACAATGGGAGCAGAATAGTGACTCTTCTTACCAGAAAAAACTCTTGGTTGTAGGGCCAGAAAATGCATGTAATTCAAATCCATTTAGGACTGGGAAACAAACGCTAACTCGCCTTACAAGAAACACACTCTGCTTGTGAGAAAAGAGTACTCTTCTACTCTACTGTGATTCCTAAAGGGCCAGAACAGTGAGCTTGCTCAGAACAAAAGAACTGTGCTTCCTACACACACGGGCCATATCTAGTTCAACTCTGCATCAGAAACTGACAAGAACAGTAGATCCTCTTCAGTCCAATACACTGCACATGCTGGGAAAAAACGCCAGGGCTATTTGCCCTGTGTATGAAAATGGGAGCGCAATAGTGACTCTTCTTACCAGAAAACAACTCTTGCTCTTAGGACCAGAAACTGCATGTGTATTTCATCTCCATTTAGGACTGGGAAACAAACGCTAGCTCGCCTTACAAGAAACACACTCTTCTTTTGAGAAAAGAGCACTCTTCTACTCTACTGTGTTTCCTATGGTGTCCGAACAGTGAGCTTGCTCAGAACAAAAGAACTGTGCTTCCTATACAAACGGGCCATATCTAGTTCAACTCTGCTGAGGAAACTGACAAGAACAGTAGCTCCTCTTCAGTCCAATACACTGTACTTGATTGGAACAGACTCAAGTGCTATTTGTACTGTGTATGGCAAAGGGAGTGCAATAGTGACTTTCCTTACCAGAAAACAACTCTTGCTCGTAGGAACAAAAACTGCATGTGATTCAACTCCATTTAGGACTCGGAAACAAACGCTAGCTCGCCTTACAAGGAATACACTCTGCTTTTGAGAAAAGAGCACTCTTCTACTCTACTGTGGTTCCTATAAAGCCAGAACAGTGAGCTTGCTCAGAACAAAAGAACTGTGCTTCCTACACAAATGGCCATATCCAGTTCAATTCTGCTTAGGAAACGGATAAGAACAGTAGCTCCTTTTCATTCCAATACACTGTACTTGCTGGGAACAGATGCCAGTGCTATTTGCACTGTGTTTGGCAATGGGAGCGCAATAGTGACTTTCCTTTCCAGAAAACAACTCTTGCTCGTAGGACCAAAAACTGCATGTGATTCAACTCCATTTAGGACTGGGAAACAAACGCTAGCTCGCCTTACAAGATACACACTCTGCTTTTGAGAAAAGAGCACTCTTCTACTCTACTGTGTTTCCTATGGGGTTCGAACTGTGAGCTTGCTCAGAACAAAAGAACTGTGCTTCCTATACACACGGGCCATATCTAGTTCAACTCTACTTAGGAGACTGACAAGAATAGTAGCTCCTCTTCAGTCCAATACACTGTAATTGATTGGAACAGACACAAGTGTTATTTGTACTGTGTATGGCAATGGGAGCGCAATAGTGACTCTTATTACCAAAAAATATCTCTACTCGTAGGACCGGAAACTGCATGTGATTCAAATTCATTTAGGACTGGGAAACAAAAGCTAGCTCGCCTTACAGGAAACACACTCTGCTTTTGAGAAAAGAGCACCCTTCTTCTCTACTATGTGTCCTATGGTTTCCGAACAGTGAGCTTGCTCAGAACAAAAGAACTGTGCTTCCTACGCACAGGGCCCATATCTAGTTCAACTCTGCTTAGGAAACTGACAAGAACAGTAGCTCCTCTTCAGTCCAATACACTGTACTTGTTGGAAATGACACAAGTGCTATTTGGACTGTGTATGTCAATGGGAGCGCAATAGTGATTTTCCTTACCAGAAAACAACTCTTGCTCATAGGACCAAAAACTGCATGTGATTCAACTCCATTTAGGACTGGGAAACAAACGCTAGCTCGCCTTACAAGAAACAAGCTCTGCTTTTGAGAAAAGGGCACACTTCTACTCTACTGTGTTTTCTATGGGGTCTGAACAGTGAGCTTGCTCAGAACAAAAAAACTGTGCTTCCTACACACAGGGGCCATATCTAGTTCAACTCTGCTTAGGAAACTGACAAGAACAGTAGCTCCTCTTCAGTCCAATTCACTGTACTTGCTGGGAACAGACGCCAGTGCTATTTGCACTGTGTACAGCAATGGGAGCACAATAGTGACTCTTCTTACCAGAAAACAACTCTGGCTCTGAGGACCAGAAACTGCATGTGATTCAACTCCACTTAGGAGTGGGAAACAAATGCTAGCTTGCCTTACAAGAAACAAGCTCTGCTTTTGAGAAAAGGGCACACTTCTACTCAACTGTGTTTCCTATTGGGTCCGAACAGTGAGCTTGCTCAGAACAAATGAACTGTGCTTCCTACACACACGGGCCATTTCTAGTTCAATTATGCTTAGGAAACTGACAAGAACAGTAGATCCCCTTCAGTACAATACACTGTACTTGCTGGAAACAGACGCCAGTGCTATTTGCACTGTGTATGACAATGGGAGCGCAATAGTGACTCTTCTTACCACAAAACAACTCTTGCTCCTAGGACCAGAAACTGCATGGGATTCAACTCCATTTATGACTAGGAAACAAACGCTAGCTTGCCTTACAAGAAACACACTCTGCTTTTAAGAAAAGAGCACTCTTCTATTCTACTGTGTTTCCTATAGGGCCAGAACAGTGAGCTTGCTCAGAACAAATGAAATGTGCTTCCTACACACACGGGCCATATCTTGTTCAACTCTGCTTAGGAACCTGACAAGAACAGTAGATCCTCTTCAGTCCAATACTCTGTACATGCTGGGAACAAATGACAGTGCTATTTGCCCTGTGTATGACAATGGGATCACAATAGTTACTCTTCTTACCAGAAAAAACTCTTGCTTGTAGGACCAGAAACTGCAAATGATTCAAATCCATTTAGGACTGGGAAACAAACACTAGCTCGCCTTACAAGAAACACACTCTGCTTTTGAGAAAAGAGTACTCTTCTACTCTTCTGTGTTTCCTATAGGGCCAGAACAGTGAGCTTGTTCAGAACAAAAGAACTGTGCTTCCTACACACACGGGCCATATCTAGTTCAACTCTGCATCGGAAACTGACAAGAACAGTAGATCCTCTTCAGTCCAATACACTGTACATGCTGGGAAAAGACTCCAGTGCTATTTGCCCTGTGTATGACAATGCGAGCGCAATAGTGACTCTTCTTACCAGAAAACAACTCTTGCTTGTAGGCCCAGAAACTGCATGTGATTCAACTCCATTTAGGTCTTGAAAGCAAACGCTATCTCGCTTACAACTAACACACTCTGCTTTTGAGAAAAGAGCACTGAGTTTCCTATGGGGTCCGCACAGTGAGCTTGCTCAGAACAAAAGAACTGTGCTTCCTATACACACGGGCCATATCTAGTTCAACACTGCTTAGGTAACTGACAAGAACAGTAGCTCATCTTCAGTCTAATACACTGTACTTGCTGGGAACAGACGTGAGTGCTATTTGTGCTGTGTATGGCAAAGGGAGCGCAATAGTGACTTTCCTTACCAGAAAACAACTCTTGCTCGTAGGACCAAAAACTGCATGTAATAAAACTCCATTTAGGGTTGGGAAACAAATGCTAGCTCACCTTACAAGAAACACACTCTGCTTTTGAGAAAAGAGCACTCTTCTACTCTACTGTGTTTCCTATAGGGCCAGAACAGTGAGCTTGCTCAGAACAAAAGAACTGTGCTTCCTACACACATGGCCGTATCTAGTTCAATTCTGCTTAGGAAACTGACGAGAACAGTAGATCCTCTTCAGTCCAATACACTGTACATGCTGTGAACAGACGCCAGTGCTATTTGCCCTGTGTATGACAATGGGAGCGCAATAGTGACTTTACTTACCAGAAAACAACTCTTGCTCGTAGGACCAGAAACTGCATGTGTATTTCAACTCCATTTAAAACTGGGAAACAAACGGTAGCTCGCCTTACAAGAAACACACTCTGCTTTTGAGAAAATAACACTCTTCTCTCTGCTGTGTTTCCTATGGGGTTAGAACAGTGAGCTTGCTCAGAACAAAAGAACTGTGCTTCCTACACACACGGGCCTTATCTAGTTCAACTCTGCTTAGGAAACTGACAAGAATAGTAGCTCCTCTTCAGTCCAATACACTGTAATTGATTGGAACAGACGGAAGTGTTATTTGCACTGTGTATGGCAATGGGAGCGCAATAGTGACTCTTCTTACCAAAAAATAACTCTACTCGTAGGACCGGAAACTGCATGTGATTCAAATTCATTTAGGACTGGGAAACAAAAGCTAGCTCGCCTTACAAGAAACATACTCTGCTTTTGAGATAAGAGCACTCTTCTACTCTACTGTGTTTCCTATAGGGCCAGAACAGTGAGCTTGCTCAGAACAAAAGAACTGTGCTTCCTACACACACGGGCCATATCTAGTTCAACTCTGCTTAGGAAACTGACAAGAACAGTAGCTCCTCTTGAGTCCAATACACTGTACTTGCTGGGAACAGACGCGAGTGCTATTTGCACTGTGTACAGCAATGGGAGCACAATAGTGACTCTTCTTACCAGAAAACAACTCTGGCTCTGAGGACCAGAAACTGCATGTGATTCAACTCCACTTAGGACTGGGAAACAAACGCTAGCTTGCCTTACAAGAAACAAGCTCTGCTTTTGAGAAAAGGGCACACTTCTACTCTACTGTGTTTTCTATGGGGTCCGAACAGTGAGCTTCCTCAGAACAAAAGAACTCTGCTTCCTACACACACGGGCCATATCTAGTTCAATTATGCATAGGAAACTGACAAGAACAGTAGATCCCCTTCAGTACAATACACTGTACTTGCTGGGAACAGACGCCAGACGCCAGTGCTACTTGCACTGTGTATGACAATGGGAGCGCAATAGTGACTCTTCTTACCACAAAAAAACTCTTGCTGCTAGGACTAGTAACTGCATGGGATTAAACTCCATTTACTACTAGGAAACAAACGCTAGCTTGCCTTACAAGAAACACACTCTGCTTTTAAGAAAAGATGACTCTTCTACTCTACTGTGTTTCCTATAGGGCCAGAACAGTGAGCTTGCTCAGAACAATGAAATGTGCTTCATACACACACGGGCCATATCTAGTTCAACTCTGCTTAGGAACCTGACAAGAACAGTAGATCCTCTTCAGTCCAATACTCTGTACATGCTGGGAACAAATGCCAGTGCTATTTGCCCTGTGTAAGACAATGGGAGCACAATAGTGACTCTTCTTACCAGAAAAAACTCTTGCTTGTAGGACAAGAAACTGCATGGGATTCAAATCCATTTAGGTCTGGGAAGCAAACGCTAGCTCGCCTTACAAGAAACACACTCTGCTTTTGAGAAAAGAGCACTCTTCTACTCTACTGTGTTTCCTATGGGGTCCGAACAGTGAGCTTGCTCAGAACAAAAGAACTGTGCTTCCTATACACACGGGCCATATCTAGTTCAACTCTGCTTAGGAAACTGACAAGAACAGTAGCTCCTCTTCAGTCCAATACACTGTACTTGCTGGGAACAGACGCCAGTGCTATTTGCACTGTGAATGACAAAGGGAGCGCAATAGTGACTCTTCTTAGCAAAAACAACTGTTGCTCGTAGGACCAGAAACTGCATGTGATTCAACTCGATTTAGGACTGGGAAACAAACGCTAGCTCGCCTTTCAAGAAACACACTCTGCTTTTGAGAAAAGAGCACTCTTCTACTCTACTGTGTTTCCTGTAGGGCCAGAACAATGAGCTTGCTCAGAACAAAAGAACTGTGCTTCCTAGACACGGGCCATATCTAGTTCAATTCTGCATAGGAAACTGACAAGAACAGTAGCTCCTCTTCAGTCCAATACACTGTACTTGCTGGGAACAGACGCGAGTGCTATTTGCAGTGTGTATGGCAATTGGAGTGCAATAGTGACTCTTCTTATCAGAAAACAACTCTTGCTCGTAAGACCAGAAACTGCATTTGATTCAACTCCATTTAGGACTGGGAAACAAACACTAGCTTGCCTTACAAGAAACACTTTCTGCTTTTGAGAAAAGAGCACTCTTCTACTCTACTGTGTTTCCTATAGGGCCAGAACAGTGAGCTTGCTCAGAACAAAAGAACTGTGCTTCCTACACACACGGGCCATATCTAGTTCAACTCTGCTTAGGAAACGACAAGAAGAGTAGCTCCTCTTCAGTCCAATACACTGTACTTGCTGGGAACAGACGCGAGTGCTATTTGCACTGTGTACGGCAATGGGAGCACAATAGTGACTCTTCTTACCAGAAAACAACTCTTGCTCCTAGGACCAGAAACTGCATGTGATTCAGCTCCATTTTGGACTGGGAAACAAACGCTAGCTCGCCTGACATGAAACACACTCAGTTTTTTAGAAAAGAGCACTCTTCTACTCTACAGTGTTTCCTATAGGACCAGAACAGTGAGCTTTCTCAGAACAAAAGAACTGTGCTTCCTACACACACGGGCCATATCTAGTTCAACTCTGCTTTGGAAACTGACGAGAACAGTAGCTCCTCTTCAGTCCATACACTGTACTTGCTTCGAACAGACGCGAGTGCTATTTGCACTAGGTATGGAAATGGAGCGCAATAGTGAATTTCCTTACCAAAAAACAACTCTTGCTCGTAGGACCAAAAACTGCATGTGATTCAACTCCATTTAGGACTGGGAAACAAACACTAGCTCGCCTTACAAGAAACACAGTCTTCTTTTTGAGTAAAGAGCACTCTTCTACTCTACTGTGTTTTCTATGGGGTCCGAACAGTGAGCTTGCTGAGAACAAAAGAACTGTGCTTCCTACACCCTCACGCCATATCTAATTCAACTCTGCTTAGGAAAATGATATGAACAGTAGCTCCTCTTCAGTCCAATACACTGTACTTGCTGGGAAGAGATGCGAGTGCTATTTGCACTGTGAACAGCAATGGGAGCGCAATAGTGACTTTCCTTACCAGAAAAAAACTCTTTCGTGTAGGACCAGAAACTGCATGTCATTCAACTCCATTTAGGA